>NC_079374.1:7467711-7768961 GCF_021018895.1 Seriola aureovittata | reverse complement strand
AACAATCGTCGTAGGAACACATGTCATTTGACAAGTCAAGTCTGCCTCGAATGGCTTTTGCTGGTCGACTGATCTCAGACCAGGTGGTTCAGGTGAACCCAGGTTCAGTTTCTTGGTCGACTCCTTGTTTTGTAAGAAGCTTGAGTGTTTTTATTCTTAATTGAAACACTTGTGGATTCAGACTGAAATTTGGGAAAGCACAGTAAAAGTAAAAGATGCCACTTGGGTCACACAGACAGCAACACACTGAGCCACAGTGTTGAATAGTGGAGGACTACTTGAAAATCAGCATTTAAAAATGTTTAAGGTATTACAAGAATTAAAAAGCATTGTTTTTACTGTCTCTATTCTGTGAATGAAGACAGTTGAAACAGCTGCTACTTTTCCCTTCTGTTTATCTATTTAGTACAAATGCACATCACACAGAAGTTTTTAATATTTTAATGAATTAGTTTGTTATTGTTTTTGTGAACTTGTTCTGCACTGGAGAGTCTCACTGCTTTTATCAACACTTTTCTATTAAAATTATTTTCTATTTAAACAACAACTTGTACATGTTTCTCTCTCATCTTGATCACAGCAGTTACTCTAAAAATCTCTTATCTCTAAACAAAGCCTCAAAGAACTTCAACATAAAAACAGTTATCTGTTATATTCACATATAAAACTTTTACAGTCTTTAGACACAATGAAGTCATCCTTTCTGGTTCTGCAGCAGTGTTGTTGCTGCAACACATGCACAACCAGAAACTGGACGAGATAAAACAAAAAATTAAACTTGTAATAAAAAAATATGCAACAAATATTAAAGTCAAGTCAAGTGAGAAAAGCTGGTAATTAAAATATGGAAAAATATAAACATTCATTTGAATATAAAATATGAATCGTTATGCTCAACGATTGGAGTGACAGTAGCATATCATTTAAGATAGTGATTATTAAAGTTGCAATAATGTGAGAAAAAAAATAAATTGTTGCAGCAGCAGGAAGATGCAAAACTTTCTATTTCTGAGTCTTTGCTTCTTTGAATGAAAGTTCAATATTAGTTCACAATCGCCATGGAAACCGTAATGACCTAGAGGCCACTGTTTATGCATTGTGGTTACCATGGCAACGTGTTTTGATCCCAACAAACAAACACAGCGCCTTCAGCTGGACTCAGATGCAGCTGCAGGAAATAGTCGACTCAGCCTCGTCCACTTCCTCCCCGTACAAAGTGATGAGCCGTGGGTGTACCCTGAACGCAACATGAGCACACACACACACACACACACACATTAGATACAGGTGCAGTGTAAGTCCTGATATTGTCAGTCTGCTTTTCAATATAATGTGACATAATGAGATAAAAATTTAAGATAATGTAACAGGCGTGGCGCTCAGTGCATTGAAAATGACATGAAAGAAAACTTCTATAACAGGGAAAGTGTTAATGCAAACATTTTTTTAAAGGCGTACTCCAGTGATTTAGTTTTGCACATCCGCAAAGTTGGAAGAAACAGGTTTATTTTAGGCTAAAATAGAAGAAGCAGAAGTCAAGATGTCCTGACTTTTATGGGCTGTTCACAAATTTGGTCTCAATAACCGGGACAGTGACAAGCTGCTGTTTATTGTGTAAGGGAACTGGTTTAGTATGGAGTCATAGGAGTGCCATACAAAAGAAAGAAAAAAGAATCTGTTAAAGGATAAGAAAATTAATGTGGGAATGTAAAGTCAAATGACCAAATTATATTCATTAAATTTATTTTCACATTTATTTTTTTATACATTTCTGTATATTCATATATTTAAATTTTTGTATGTTTTTATATATTTAATTTTTTTAAATCTATTTTTCTATAATGTAATTTTCAGCCCATTATTCTTCATGACTTTTCCCTGTTGGTTTTGCTTTTCGATGTAGCATTTGATTTTCCCTTTTGCATTTTTGGAATTGTAACAGGTATTTTTCACTAAGTTCTAACATCAATCAATCAATCAATGTATCAAGAAAATAGCTGGCATATTAATCAATAATTAAGTTAATCATCAGTTGCAGCCATGTTTCACTCGGTACAATAATACACTGTTATATATGATACTTATGATTATTATAAGATTTATTTTCTTTCAGGAGTAAACAATCATCGTACCTGATGAGCACTTCGTTAGCAATCTCCACCAGCTCTCCGTCGATATTCCAGGGGAAGGCGGCTCCCTCTGATTGGATGATGGGTTTTGTTTTGGAGTCGCCTTCCTCCTCGCTCTCCTCCTCCGATAAGCCAATCACTGAACGGGGGCGGATCCTCACTGCTGACACGGCGTGCGTTTCCACGAAAGAGAAGCTGAACTGCGGATGGACAATCAGACAGTCAGAAAGACAAACAGACAGGAGTGTGTGTGTGTGTGTGTGTGTGTGTGTGTGTGTGTGTGTGTGTGTGTGTGTGTGTGTGTGTGTGTCAAAGGTCAGCCGAGGAGGTCAGAAAAGCTTGTTAAAATCCTTGTTAAGCAGCTTGTTAATCTGCAGCAGTGACTGGGTTCCTTCCTGTTTAACTGTCCTGTTGTCCCGACTCTTACATCGTGAAACTCCAACAGGGGGCAGCAAAGACTGACAGACAGACCAACTGTGTTTTCTTAAAACAAAGCTGAAAAGATGGATGGACAGTTTTTCAAGTCTGTCTCATGACAAAAGTCGAGTTTTTCCGCATTTGCCTGTGTTTCCTGAGAATTTCCATTTAATGGCACTTTCTACTTCTACTCTAGTGTATCCCTGAGTATGTATTCTATATATTGTACTCCACTACATTAATTTGATAACATTAGGTACTTTATTAGGACAAAACATTTCAAGATCTTTTAAATATGATGCACTGCAAAAAAACACTGAGAAGTATCTCAAATTTGAGCTTAAATGAGTAACTGATTAATTGATTGCATTTATCAAAAACAAAAATAGCCAGTGATTAATTGTTTCTTTACGTGGTTTCAGTTTCTCTAATATGATGATCTGCAGCTTATTTACAAGACATACAGAACTTCGCTGATAAATTTTAAAGGGCATTTCTTGCCATTTTATCATGTTTTACAAAAGAAACGAATGGATTGAAATAACCAGCGTATTAAAAAGACCACTAGTTAAATCTTTATATAAAATAGTTAAAAATGAGATCTCATCCAACTCCAGGAGGAAAATTCTGTTTAACATTAATCTCATGATATTTACAGATACTTGCAGACTTTTAAGTAACATTTCCAATGTTGAGTATTTTTACACAGAGGTAATAATACTGTTATTTAAAGGGTCTGAATACTTCCTCCACCTCTGTAATAACCAGGTGTCAATAGGAACACCGCAGCTCGGCACAGAAACACAAACAGGATTTTTTGGACTAAAAAGCCAGTGACTTTGGAAAATACATACTTAAATTAAATATAAACAAAGATGTGTCCAAGTCTGGTTTTCAGATCACACTGCTATAAATTCTGGTCACACAGCCCTCACCGGGCAAGACTGACTCAGGTGAGGTTCAGCGTCCACAGTGGGTCATTGTTACACGGCTCCTGCTCCACCAGGATGCCATGTCTTGTCATGTTTGACAATGAGCTGTCCGTCCAAATGTAGGTCAGTGGGTAAACAGCCTGTTTACTAAACAGCCTGTTTACTCACTGTTACCGCACTGTCAGTATATTTAGTAAGTGGGTTAGTGTGTGGTCTGCCGGGCCGGGCCGGGCCAGGCCACGCTGAACCAGGCTAATCTATTCATTAACTGGTTTGAGGACAGCGAGGTCGAGAGTGAGCAGTGGTGAAAGAAGTACTCAGGTCTTTCTGTTAAGTTCGCTGTTGAAGGTGTGGCTATATGTGTCAAATTCCCTCCAGGGATCAATAAAGTCTTATCTTAACATGTAATCATACATCATCATTTATTTGTTGATTACATTTTGTATTATAAATCTGAATCTGCAAAGTAACTAGAAAACTAAGATCAGAAAAATCTAGTGGAGTAAAAGATGAAATATTTGTTATAGAATAGTAGGAGTAGCAGAAAATAGAAACTCTCAAGTACAAGTACCTTAAAATTGTACTCACAGTACAGTACTAAGAGTATTTTTACGGTGCTTGAGTAAATGTACTGAGACACATTAGGGATGAGATCAGATAATGGCTCCATTTTGGATCCAGTTCCCGGTAGGCTGATTCCTAAAGCGATGATACTAACAACTCTCTTATCAAACCTTTGAAGTCTCCTCACTGTTTATTTGCAAAGAGGAATGGAAAATATACAAGTAGTAGCTTCTCATTTTTAGCCAAATGTCTCTGGTTAAAATGACAAACATCCCTGACAGCAGATTAGATCAGCTGTAGCTAATAACATTACTTCAGTGAAAACTTTGTCTGTTCTCTGGTTAACTGCTCTCTGGAGACGGTGTCTGTATTCAGCCAAAGATAGTTTGTGAGTGAAAGACACATCACTCTTTAACACCACTGTATGACCGTGAGTGGACTGTTTGTAGTTCAACGGGGGCAAACAGAGAGGTGACTCTTCTGCAGAGAAATGATCAGCCGATCACCTCATCGTCAGCTTAAACCAGCAATGACTGATGTTTTTCGCCACTTGAGGGCAGTGGATACAAGCTGTGAACGCAACATTGACATTTCATCGCCTTTTTAAGTACGTAAGGCAAACTTCTAATCGGCCATCTTAACAGTTGCTTATCCAAACATCCAGCAGACATGAAGCAATGTAATGTGTCTTTTAGCTCAGTTTTTTGTCTCCACCAACTCTGGTTCTTTAGCTGCTGAATGCTCTGCAGTGTTCACAAGCTGCTGTACAGTGTGTGTGTGTGTGTGTGTGTGTGTGTGTGTGTGTGTGTGTGGTGTGTGTGTGTGTGTGTGTGTGTGTGTGTGTGTGTGTACAGTTTTCCCCCACTGAAAACAGCTGTCTGCTGAGACTCAACATGAAGCTATAAAAGTGGTGAGTGTGATCGAGTTGTGGTCCGGAGATAAACAATGAGCTGCAGATACAGGTGATAATTCTCTGTAGTTTCATCACTACACCTGAGCAACAACTTTCACACATGTCATTTTTGTCATTTTATACACTATAAAATTATTGATTATATCTGCCACATGTGGATTTAATACTGCATAAAGACAGAGGACTGTTTGATTGACAGCTGTTCTCACCTGTCCGCTGGAGCTGCTGTATCTCTTCAGGTGTTTGACGAACTCTGACCTGGAAGTGTTTCCCACTGCGATCAGTGCCGCGCTGCCATTTGCCAAACTGCCACAAACAGGAAGGAGGAGGAGGAGATAGTTAAGGTCACACAACACAGGTGACTTTACACAACTGCTCGTCATACACCTGTGTACCTGGTGTTGGGAGCCAGGCCTCGAGGAGCATGTGGACTCAGGCAGGGGATGGACATGATGCTGACGCTCAGATACAGCCCCTGATTGGTCGTCCAGGACTCCTCCCCCTCTGCATCAGCAAATCAAAGAAAGATGAATCATGAAGACGGACTGCTTGGTGGCGACCAAAACCTGAACCAGCTTTGATCTTTTGTCCAGAAACAGTCTCCAACCAAAGACAGGCAAGTACCGCTCTCACCTGAATCTGGATCCTGGTCCAGGTCCTGATCCTGGTTTCTGAGAAAGGAGATCAAACTTTGTTTTGAACATGACTGAGAGCAGCATCAGTGGTTTAAAAGTGAATGTATTGTGTATAATACAGCACTAATACACTGGCTAAGTGGGAGTTCAGACCGAAAACAAACTGTTAGTTTTTGTTTGACATTTTGGGAAATAAATTTATTCCCTTTCTTGGCACCGGTCAGATGAGAAGACTGATACCACTTCATATCTGTGTGATAAATATGACGTTTTTGTATTGATTAAACAAACAAGATGTAATATGTTAACTAGTGAGCCAGGCTAGCTGTTTCCCCCTGTTTCCAGTCTTTATGCTAAGCTAAGCTAACTGGCTGTATATTTACCGTACAGACATGTGAGTAGTATCAGTCTCCTCGTCTGACTTTCAGCAAGACAGCAAATAAGTGTATTTCCCAAAATGTCAAACCATTCTGGGTCTGTTGTAACTTGGTTTGGTAACTTCAGGTACTGGGCCTGATGCGAGCCGGATGGATCGGGCCACGTTTGGACAAAAATTTAGAAATGATGTTCGTGGTCAGGTTCAGTCATGTCAGCCTTTTGATGGTCATTTACAAGGTGCTCACATTTTTAATAAATTAATTTGCCAATTACTTTCGATATTTGATTAATTGATTTGTCTATAAAATGTCATAGAATAGTAGAAAATGCCCGTTATAATATCCCAGTGACCAAAGTGACAACTAAGATATTCAGTTTACTGTCACGTGAGACAAAAAGATACTATAATACTATGAGACGGGATTTTACTAGAAAGTTAGAACAGTGAGAATCATTTTATCTTGTGTTTCTTACCGACGTTCAAACAGATTCGTGGTTGACTTCTTCGTTGGTAGGAAAGACAGCTGACAGTCCTCTGGTCTGAGAGAGACAGAGAAAGAAATGTGAGAAATAAAAAAAAAAAAGCACCACAACCTTCTTAGTTTTGAATCTAAATTCAGGTAAATTTTATATTATTTAGCCAAAATCACCATTTTATCTTTGAGGGATTTCTGAACATATGGATTTTATAACTTGGTTTTTATAACTCGGATGTATTTGTGTTACCTTAGTCTAGCCAGAGTCTTCACCAGAGCGTACTCTCGTCGTCGTGATGATGGCATCCACCTCTTCTTCTCTGCCCGTGCTAAGCTGCGCCCACCGAAGCCAAACATGGCGGAGAAACCAAAACACACCAATTGTCCGAGAGAGGAGAAGCTGCACATGTCCACCTGCTGCAGGTGACCTGTAGGGTGAGGGGGTGAGAGGAGGGGGGTTAAATACAGATGTTTGAAAAAGATCCTTGTGATAATGAATACTAATTAGAAATAAATTAGGATCACACACACACACACACACACACACACACACACACACACACACACACACAACGAACAGCCTGTAAGGAGGCCAAGTGGTCTTATGGTGAGAGGCTCATTAATATTCATGAGAAGCAGCACTCCAAATACGGGCGACAGAAGGAGGTCAGGAGTGTGAGTGTGTGTGTGTGTGTGTGTGTGTGTGTGTGTGTGTGTGTGTTAGTATCCATAAATGTCCATCAGTGGAATCACATTGCAGTAGAGGGACCAGTCCCTGGCTTTATATCAGTCCAGTCTGACCCGTCTCTGAAGCCGCAGCATTCAAAGAACATTTACAGCAGTTTGAGGATAAATGTGTCTCTGCTGTTGTTTACTGACTTTTTCATCTCAGCCAAGTGTAATAACCTTTTTCCGATTTTCTTCTGTGCAAATTGAATTGGGATGTTGTAACTGTTTTTTAAAGCAATAAGACAATTCTCATTTTGGTGTGAAATTTTCCTTTAACTAAGACTAATTCTATAAATGTACTGTTTCTTCTGTCCCGTAGAAACCTTCTGCTTTACAGCAGATACACTCGTACCAGCTGATGTGAAGCAGCCAGCAACGTCTGTTTCTGAAGATTCCTGATTGGTTGACATGACGTTCTTCAGTCTGCTATTAGGAAAGGTGTGTATTTCAGTATTTCAATGTGCATGACAGAGGCAAGAGAAGGCAACGCTCATCGCAAGCATGCAACATCTTTCAGACTTTCAAATATGCAAGCATCAGTCTTTTTGCAGAGCAGTCTTTTTCTTTTACATAAAAAACATTGTATGTGGACACAGCTGTTGGGGTTTCCAGTTTAAACTTTTAAGTACATCAGATTGTCATTTTAAGTTTATCACTTTCAAAGCACATACCTGAATACATATTTTGTCAGTACTTAACAGATGCATTTAACAATAATTCTTTGTAATATAATTAATTAATAATTTCCCCTTGACTCAGATAAATGGCGGGAAATTGATGGGTAGATCTACCAATGAAAAAGTAATGATTTATTGGGAAAAATTTTGACTCATTATGAGTCAATGAGCTCGGTGTTATTATTATTATTATCATTAATGTCAATATTATTATTCATATTAATAACTCCATTGGTCTCAGTTGCATTTTTTAGATGTGTATCATCCCCTGACAGCTGCAATCACCACAACAAACAAACAAACAAACAACAGAAGCAACTGGAATGAAAACAAACAAAAAAATCAACCTCATCAAACTTATTTCACCATCGAGACCATTGAACATGATGCTTGATCAGCTTTCAGACGAACACACACACACACACACACACACACACACACACACACACACACAGTGCCATCTGGCCACATACCTGCTGTAACCTACTGAACTGCTGTCTCCCTACCTGTCTGTCTGACTGCCTGTCTGTCTCTCTGGATAGAATCTGATTTCCTCACCATATGGTGTGTGTGTGTGTGTGTGTGTGTGTGTGTGTGTGTGTGTGTGTGTGTGTGTGTGTGTGTGTGTGTGTGTGTTATGAGGATTACACAGTAATGGTCAGTGTGTCAGTGAGATCAAACCTGCAACGCTTCTTAAAGGTGGAACCAATATTTATACTGGAGAGTTTAATTCATAAAGTAACTTTCTTTTATTGTCCGTTTGTCAACTGTCAACATTTTGATTTTCTATCGAAAATATAATTCTGTTTTCCTGCTGTATTTACAAACAACAGTGATGAATTCACAGCTGAGAGTTTTCAAACTGATTTTAAACAATATATGTAACAATTTCTGATGAAATGATCTGTGATCTATTTTGTCATATCGCCCCTGCCTTATAATTTCACTGTGGAACAGTAAAAGTTCAGGTATGTTCACCTGGTTGTGTCGTCAACACATCTGAACTCACCTGGTGTCCGTGGGAACAGCTTCCTGCCTGGGAATTTTAACTGTTTACTATTGTTCAGGAATTAGACTTATTAAAGCCACTGAATACTCCCATCTGTCTGTCACATACACACACACACACATACACACACACACACACACACACACACACACACACACACACACACACACACACACACAGCTTCCAGTGTTAATTAGTGATAATGAACCCCCATCTCACCACAAACTGTCATTCAGACACAGCAGGCTGGTCTGCTGCCAGCTGATTGGTCGGCAGGTTTACCTGGGAGGGGGCGGGGATTGGTGAAGGGGGCGTGGCTACAATGAGTAAAGCTGTGATTTAGAGTGAAACTGATCCCGCTGTTAGACATCTGTCTCCCGCCCCCCACCCCCCCCAAACTTCTGTTTTTCTGGGTTTGTTTGTTTTCAAACTGCTAACCTGTCTGAGTGACCGTCAGCCAATCCCATCAAAGCTCTGCCTGAACACAAGACCCTCATTAGCTCCCTGAGACCTGCTTCAGGTAGATGAAATGACAATTGGGATTGACTGTAGATTTATAAGAGACAGAACTCACCCAGGATGACCCGCCAACTATAGAAATGTAATAGATAGAAGCCACCCAGGATTACCACGGAGAATAGATCTAAAACAGGTAGAACCCATTAAGGACGTCATCGCTATAGATCAATGACAGGAAGAACTTTGACCAGGTAGAACCCACTACAGCCAGTGTGGCTATGGAGCTAGGATGATGTGATCGGGAACAAGGAGAACCTACCCAGGACGATGTGCAGGGCTGCAGTGACTGGATCTCTGACTCCATGGACAGAACAGGAAACCACATCTGTAGAGCCTGTAAAGATGGACAGACAGACAGTTAATAAAAGGACATCACCACTACCTGACAGTTTTTACATAATCTGGATCTACTGTGTGCGGATCTACATGCTGTGCATCTATATGTGGGTGTGTCCTCTTTCTCACCAGCAGGAATGATCCCCAGTGGAAGCACTGGTTTCACTGGTTTCTCTGGAGAGTCTGCATCCAGCTGAGCTCTGAGGACCAGGGCGTGACACAGCTCTGCCACCGAGCCGTCCCCCCCAACACACACCACCCTGACAGACAGGTGGAGACGGACCAGTGTCAGGACGGGTTATACAGGTAGAGTCAAACACGTGGGAAGTGATTTCTGTCTTTGTAAAGCCACCTCAGTTATCCAGGTCAAAATAATAAATTAATAAATAATAATTAAAAAAGGTGACTTTAGCAGTGAAAAAAAATTTGAATGAACCCTGATCTCCCTGATTTTAACACATATTCCATGTTATTTTTTTAAGGCTGTATCTCATTTAGTTTTAGACTAAATATCATCCAGGTTGTAATTTCAAAGAAGGTCCTGCACGCCAAAGTGTTAGTGACAGATGTGTAGGATTTTGATCCTCAGCCCTTCTTCAAGCATAATTCATACAGGTTCTACCTTTTGTACATCCAGGTTTTTCTGCTTGAATTTTGCCTGATGAATGTCTCAGGACCGAATCTTCATGTCAATAAATTGAGCTCAAGTGACAGTCTGTGAAATTAATTCGATTTTCTTTCCAGACTAAATATCATACTTTTTTTTTACTGTTTTTAGGGAAAAGAAAATAGATTTATTATCCTCAATCAGAATTACATACTTGAGGGTGCAGACATCTTTGATACAACATTTAGACCATAATGAAGGGAGGCAGAATTTACAGAAAATATAATGCAACAGTTGTGATAAATAAAATACGAAAACATTGTAGTTTTTTAAATATTCAAAAAAAGGTGGTGAGTCCGATATTGTCAGTTTGTTGGTGTCAAGACAAAAGTTTATTTTGGGGATTTCTTAGGGTCAAAACTAAAAATAATAAATGATGAGCATGGAAGAAAACATTCAACCTTGGTTTGAGAATTTTCTTATTATTACATTTGTATTGTTAGGTAGGTATTAATTATTATGGGTGCAGTTTTGTCAGTTTCTGTGCAGGTGAGGCAGGAGTGTTGCAGTAGCAGTAGTAGTTGTCATAGTAAAAGACAAGAATAACAGTGATCATAACTTGATTGTTTGACAGGTCTGTCCTTGTTTTCCAGAGCTCATTGAAAAGCGAGAAGGTTCATCTGCAGAGTTTGTGTTTGCCGTAAATTTGAAGTGAACAGACTCCGCCCCCTCCCCCTCCTCCTGTGTATGGGATTACCTGAAGCTCCGGTCGCCACGGTGACAGCCAGCCTAATTGGCAAATGTAGGTTTCAACCAAATCCTCACCAGAGCAGCCTCACATACACACACACACACACGCAGACCCACAGACACACACACACACTCTCTCAGCAGCTAGCTTAGCAACGCTGAGCTAATCTTCTCTAAGCACATTAAGCTTTATGAGGGCTGAGCACAAAAGCTGCTTACACACACACACACACACATACACACACACACACACACACACACACACACATACACACACACACACACACACACACTCACGGACATGGACCATCACAGATAGAGTGATGGGAGTTTGATCAGTGTTTTTTCAGTGTTTTTGTGTGTGTAGTTATACAGTAGCTGTTGTTATTTATTTCAGTTACATAAAATGTTATTTTCACTTTTATTGAGGTTAGTTCAATTAGCATTTGGTGTTTGACCTCACATGTTTCTGTGTGTGTGTGTGTGTGTATATGTGTGTGTGTGTGTGTGTGTGTGTGTGTGTGTGTATTTTTGTGTGTGTGTATGTAATCAGTCTGGGTCAGTGTGTTTTAGTGTCAGCCTCTGACTGTAAACTGCTGTTTAATTATCTGGTTCAGTTCAGTCTGTTATTGGCGGATGTCGCAGTTTGACATGTCAACATTTATTTAACATTACTTTCCATTTTAATGTAAAAATTTGGGTCTTTATTTCATAACTGAAGCGTCATTTAGCTTTAACATGTTAGATTTTATTCTTCACTGTAAAATTAAATCATTTCATATCTATCAGTAATAATAACACTGGGATTGGTTTTGGGGAAGTTCACACTCCAGCTGGGCCAAAGCCATTATCAGAGATTGTGTTACGTTTATTAAACATGTTTGGTTAGTTCCCTTGTAGCATTAAAGTGGAACATATTATTTGACAATACAAACAATACCCCATAAATCTAAACTCTTTCTTGTGTGTTAAGAAAAAGGGTTCTGTTAGAATTTGATTTTATACTTTTCATTATCATACTTACAATACTAAGACCAAGACTAACTACTGTAACTCTAAACTGATATACAAGAACACACTGATGGATCCTGAGCTGGTGAAACTCACCTGTACATAAGTTTGTCTGTGCAGATAAAGGAGCTACACCTGCCAGACTGTAATACAGTATTATTACAGTAATCTGCCCATCTTCTATGAAGTAATACCTGCTGAAACTCGTGATTTTTATCATTAGTGTTCCTGTGCAGTATATCTGTTTGCAAAGTGATCTTTTCCAAACCTCACTAACGTTACCATGCCACTGCAAAAACTAAAGTACGGCCCTGAAATGCCTTTATTACGTTAATATAACTTGATGAGCTTTTCAGAGGATGCCCTTTTTTTTCCAAAAAACTTTTCATGCTATAATGAGCACTTTCACTCCAGCTGTGTGGAACAATATCATGTGGAGTATCATGTTCTTTTTAGTCAAACACTATTTTGTGTATAATTACCTTTAACAAACTTATTGTATGGTAAGAAATCACATTTGAGTGATCTACTCCCAGCCAGTGTTCATTTTAAAATGACAGGAGAGAGAGAAACAACTGACCCATCATATTCATCCAGCTTGCATTCCTTCATCACTGAGAGAGCATGACCCTTCCTCTCTGTCACTGTGGAGAGAGAGACAGGTAGAGAGAGCGTGAGAGAGAGACAGACAGGCAGAAAGAGAGAGAGAGACAGGTAGAGAGAGAGAGGTAAACAGATGGAGAGACATTGAGACAGACAGAGACAGAGTGTTCATGCATGTGTGTGGTCACATGTACACAAGTGTGTGTTTGATGACTGCCAAAAAAAGTCGGACAACGGATATCACACCATCTGCTGAGAGGAGGAGGAAACCAGGATCAGAGAGGAGAGGAAATGAGAGGACAGAAGGAGAAAAGAGAAGATGAGAGGAGGAGACAAGGAGAGGAAATTAGGAAAGGAAAGGAAAGGCAAAGAGCTAATGAGAGGCAAAGAAAGGAAAGAAAAGGAAACAAGATGAAAAATAAGGAAATAAGGAGAGGAAAAGAAAGGAAAGGAGAGAAGACAAGGAAAGGAAAGGAGGAGATGAAGGAGGAGATGAAGGAGGAAAGGGGATACAAGAGGAGACAAGGGGTGGAAAGGAAAGGAAAGGAGAAAACTTGAGAAAAAGAAAGGAAACAAGGAGAAGAGAGGAGCAGGTTGTTTCCCTCTGTCACAACAGATGGGCTAGGCTCCGCCCCTGGTATCAGGTTACCTAGCGACCAGAGACTGCCATTAACTCTGACCTTTGGACCTCCTCTACACACACACACTCACACAGACACAGATTTCACATCTTCTCTGATGTCGATAAAGACGAGATCAAAATGTTCAAACCAATGCAACAGTTCAACAGATTTACACAGAATTTCATCATAATACGTGAGGTGTAATAAAATTCAAAAATCACCTCCACCCACTGTCAGTGCAAGGTATAAAATAACTTTCAATTCTATTTGTTGTAAAACTGATCAGTAGATAAATAAATAAAGAGGCGGACTGACCGGTGATGTCGGTGCGGACGTCCGCCATCTTGAAGAGCGAAGCCACATGTTCTCTGTAGATGTGAACAGCCTCCTTCTTGTGGCTGCTGGGGTTGATGAACACCTTCAGATACCTGGGCCGACTGCTGAACCCTACACACACACACACACACACACACACACACACACACACACACACACACACACACACACACACACTGTAAGCAGCTAACACTAAGGCTCCATCACAATCAACAAGTTTACTTGTGAAGAAAATAAAGAAAGAGTATAAAGTTTTGTCCTTTCATCTGTAGTTTTTATTCTACAGATGATTTTACTGTGATGTTCTACAGTGAAAAGTCAATCTGATGGTCGGATCACCATTTTGTTTCAGGCTGAAATATCTCTACCTTTTTGTTTTTAACAGTACAGAAGACTTTGGTAATCCCCTGATTTTTCATCTAGCATCCTCAGAAAATCAATGTTTTCACTCATCAAGTTGACCTACTAGATGGATTGGTACGAAACTTTTAATGAAATTCATGGCTCCCAGATGATGAATCATAATAAGTGGAGATCCTGTAACTTTTCACCATAACTTTTCATGCATCGCCACAAATTTTAATTTAGTTTGTGACCAAAAAGCTGCAAAATTAATGTAATTCCCTCCCTATTTACAATATTTTCCATGACATGGATATCTCAGTTTATTCTGTCTGTTGTGTAAAATATTGAATGTTTCTTAGAAAATACTAAATGAGTGACCAAGGAAGTGAATTTTAAAATATGATTAGAGCTGTAACTATTTTTAATGTTCATTAATCTGTCAATCTTTATGGTTATTAATCATCAAACAAGTGACCTTCATAATTTCCTATAATCTCTTTGGTTCCAGCTTTTTGTATTCTCTGTATTAATCATTGTAAATAAAATTTATTTGGGTTTAGGTCTGTCGTTCGGACCCTTTAAAATCTGTTCAGCTATTAATGGATTCCTTGAAACAACAATCAATTGATAAACTAATAATGAAAATAACCATTATTCCTCCATTAAATCTGACACTGTCCTCATCCTGCCTTCAATAAACACTGATCACTACACACTGTTATCATAAGTGAACACACTTTAAGAAATACACCTTCAGCTTTAAGTCCTGCATGTGACCTTAGTTTGGATTAACAACCAGTTTGTACTCGTCACATAAATTCAAACTAGTCTAAATGGATGAATTGTGGATTGTACTTAGAGCAGACGCTCGTGTGTGGCAGTGTGTGTGGTTACACGGTATCGACTCCAAACTACAGGCACACACACGCAGGCACACACTGAACCCCTGTACAGCTCATCATTAGACAGATTTAGAGACCGCATTATAAATCCCCATAGACCAGCACGGATCAATACACACACACACACACACACCAGCTCCATTATCCAGCTCATTACAATAATCTGCTCCCAAAAGGCCGTGACCTCGCCCTGTTAATGACCCCACACCCATACACACAGTGCACCCCCTGCCATCACTCCACCCCACGGCTCTGACCAGGCTCTCAGGAGTTCCTGTGAGGAGGAGCTACCCGACACCCCCACCTCTCCTCTCTCTACTGGACCCCCACCATTACCAGAAGCTCCATCCCTCTGGTGCCCCAAAATAACTCATAGGCTCATCTCTACTCTAACAAACATGATTCCTGTGTAAGCCCACACCCCTGCAGCATTTACTTGACTTAATCTTTCTTTTCGACAGTAAAACAGGAGAAATGCTTGTGCTCAAGGACCCACGATGGCATTGGGGCTTGGGATGGCGCTTTGCACCCCATCCAAGGGTTTCCAAGGCAGCACTATGAGCCAGGGTGTCACTAATGTAACGCTGGTCGTTTACTATGAACTAGGAAGTTGCTTAAAACTGTAACAGACTCAACAGTAGGACAACTGACCACTGACAACAAATGTGATACATCTCACGACCTCAGTAACTGTCTTGTTTTGTGCAACAGTCCAAAATCCCAAAATATTTGATATAAGAAAAGGGAAAGCAGAAATTTCTGGCATTTGAAACCTGGGAGCATCAAACATTTGGCATTTCAGCTTGCAAAATGATTTAAACCATCAAAGTATTAAACTAGTTGGCAATAAATTACACATATAGCAAACAAACTAACAACATTTAGTGACCGACTGCTGCAACTAGCATGAAAATTAGTGCTCTTTCTCTGAGTCATTAATTTTATTTCAATTTTTTTTCTATTTTTCTAAGTTTCAAAAGAAAAAGTAACAGTGGATTCACATTTTTTATGTGTATTTGCTGATTTTCACTTAAGAAAAAAAAATTAATTTTCCCAGTGCTGCCCAAACTTCAGCCAATTTGCTAAAAATATACATAAATAAATACAGATTAAAAAATAGGGTTCTAATAATTACGATATTACACTTTTTACAGCGATTATACTGTGTACATGTTTATAGTCAGATTAATGCTTACAGTGTTAATGACAAAAGAATTAAAAAAAAAACAAATCACTATTTCATGACTCAAGAAAAATAGTTCTCAGCCCTGATCCCGAAAGCTTAAAACAGGCCTCTCTCTCTCTCCCTCTCTCTCTCTCTCCCTCTCTCCCTGTCCCTCTCTCTCTCTCTCCCTCTGTCTCTCTACATGATTGATGCTCTCTTTCACACACAGTCTCACAGGAGATGATGTCATTCCCTATGTTGATATTTTTCTAAGAAGAAAGGAGATAGACACAGAGATGTTGAGAGATTGAGTATCCATCAGATCATCTCCCAGCCTCGGCCGGCGGCAGGTTGCTATGGCGCTGCCGAAGCGTTACCATGGTAAACAATCCCGATGTTGTCAAAGAGAAGTGTTGAGTTTCTGACAGAGCACTGAAGACTGAGCTGCTGACTGTTGTTGACAAAAACAGATTATATTTAAATTCAGACTCCATCTGAGCCCAGTGAGCAGCAGTAATCAATTAAAAGCGTTAAACAGCTGGTAATTAATCAGATTCTTGATTTATTTATGCAAAAACTAAAAACTTTCTCTGGTTCCAGCTGCTCCAGTGGGGAAATTTACTGCTTCTCTCCATTTCATATCACTGTACATTGAATATGTTTTGACTATTAGTTGGGCAAAACAAGCTATTTACAAGCCGTGATGGATTAAAACTACCATGTCTCAGGTTTTCTGTGTTCATTACGTTCAAATTACGTTAAGTCACTTTTCAACACCACGATTTTTCTTACCTCTCATAATCATTGTGTTGCCAGGTTGCATTTAAAACAGTGTGTGAAATACAGGGTAATACATTGGGTGTCAGAGAGTTTGACCTCCCGTACCGTATATGAGTTAGGTGGGTGGGGTATGAATGTGTGCTACAATAAAGTTTTTTGTTCCTGACAAACTAATAAAGCCTTCTACCTGAATATGAAAGAGAGAGAGACAGGAAGGCACATCACCATGGAAACAGTCAGTGACTTCATGGACAGTAGTTAATATGTAACACACACACACGCATACACAGAGCCATAAAGGGCCTCTTCAGACCTGGTTGTGTTTGTCACATGACAGTGAGCATCTCACACAGTAAAACCAGCCGTTAAACTAAGACAGTTTTGTGCTCCCATGTGCTTGCTCCATTTGGATATTGATGTTTTAGATTTTGAGAATTAAGTCAGAATATTTTGAGGGAACAACCGATAATCATCTAAGTAATTTTTGTGACGTTCGTTCTGTTTTTGCTGCTTTTCTGTTTTATATTGTAATAAATATAAAGATAGTAAATCACATGTCAGTGAGTGATGAAGTTACACCATTGGTCAGCCAAGTGCTGAGCTTTTCCAATTGGCCGTTGCTCTTTCAAAATCCTTTTAACAGTTTCACCCATACACAGTCCAGCTATGTGACTGTCCATAGTGAGTCCGATATAATATATTGTTATAATAGTGCAGTGCAAGGTGATATTAAAATGCTGGACAGAGGAATGTGTCCCCAGCATAAAAGATTGCTTCACTGACCAAATTTTAGCAATTAAACTTGGAAAAACTTGCTCATATCAATAGTCTGATGCAAAGTGTGGTAAAGCTGAGTGTTATTTTCTTGATACACATGCCAACAGTTAACCAAGATATGTTTCTTTCTTTGTGCATTATGGAGTCACCAGCCACTGTATCTAGTCCTGGCTTTACTTATGGTCTGTCTGGAAGTAGCAGATTGATGCTCACTGTTAAATATTTATCTGTTGTTTGCTGCTTTGTTAAGCCTTTGTGAGAAACAGCTGGATAATAAGGAAACATAAATTAAACAGAGCAATGCTAAATCAGTGGAGTGCTCTTTTGATTCATATCATTTGAACATTTTAATCTGAACAACTTCATAGTTGTGACGCAGGACATTCAGCACTTGCAGCTGTTAACTGAATGTGTCAGATGTATTTAATGAACATTTCATACATTATTCTGCTCATTTTATTTTCAGTATCAATCAGGTTGCCACTAAAAACTGTTGTGTTTCTGTTAGCCCAGAAAAAGTGATCAGACATCTTTCACTTGGTATTTTATATTTTAGTTACTGAAAGATAAACCGAAGATTCGATAAGGAATTCAAAAAGGATTTGAATTTGATAAAATGCTATCGAACTTTATTCCTACTGGCCACACATTGTGTTGATGGTATCAATTTGACCTTATGACACCCTACAGTACCACCAACCGACCATCACCGCCTCCCAAAGATTACACTTTGTCACAGTGGACCCAAATTAACAACTCTGTAAGCGAGAAGCAAACTGACATTGGATTGACAAGACAATTGATCTGGGAGGAGTCGCGACGGCACCTGGCGGCTAGGGCGAGCTCAGTCCAGCCGTCCCGTGATCTCCGCCGCCGCCACCAGCCTGTCAGTCTGTTGTGCTGTTAAACAACTGCAGTCAATCCATCCCACCGTCTGACTGTGCGCGTGGAAACAGACTCTATACAGCATTACTGCTCGCCTTTTGTCACTCTGACTGCCATTCACTCTCTGCACAGCATTCTGCAGCTGCTTCATACAGCAAACGGCACAGAATAACGCTGTGGAAACAGGAAGTGTCTGCTCTCTGCTCACCATTGTGCAGCTGAATGTTCGGACCCGAAGGTTAAGAAGTGGCGGTGGACTGCCCGCTCCGCAACGCCACGATTCACAAAACAATACGCTTTTCACACTGACCTCTGGCTGGAAAATAGGCTTAATGTCCGCACAGCAGCAGAGCGACCGTATGTGTGTGTTTACCTTCCACACACACACACACACACACACACACACACACACACACACACCAAACTCCTCCGCCGCGGTGTGTAAAGTCACAAAAGCCATCACAGTTTGATGTGCAGTGTGACCATGTGAGCTGACACAAGACCTGTGAGCCATTTGTGTGTGTGTGTGTGTGTGTGTGTGTGTGTGTGTGTGTGTGTGTGTGTGTGTGTGACAGAGAGAGAGAGAGAGAGAGAGGCCAAGCACAAATACTTAAAGAAGTTGTGACTTTGCTGCTGGGCCTCATGGGTAATCTGGTTTGATGGACAGACAGACGGACAGACAGACAGGTGACCAGCGATAACATGTCAGACCGATGCCATGGTGACAGGACGATGGCAGCATGTGTGCGTGACCTTCGACCTCTTAATTTATGGATAGCTTGTAACGTCTCTGTTGGAGCTGACATCGCTGGATGAATGTAGAAAACCTGAAATGTAAAGTGTGTGTGTGTGTGTGTGTGTGTGTGTGTGTGTGTGTGTGTGTGTGTGTGTGTGTGTGTGTGTGTGTGTGTGTGTGTGTGTGTGTGTGTGTGTGTGTGTGTGTGTGTGTGTGAGTTAAATCCATACACCCGGGACTCACAACATTTCTATTGTGTATAAAGTGTCAGCCAGGCACCGCCCACTTCAGTGCACCTGGGAAACCAGCGTCTGGGAACTTCAGCCTGCAGCAACGTCCAGAGCGTTATTGAACAGGTCCTGTCAGGAGGTGTTCGTGCTGCTGAGGTTGAAGTTGTCTGAATTCATGCAGCTTTATTTTTTACAGGAAACATGTTTAACATGATGGATCAGATTCATCAACATTTGCTGTGATGTTCTTGTTGATGTTGATGTTGTGAAGATGCTGTGACGTTAACAATAACATTGTTAGCAAACAGCTTTCTGTTTACACCTATTTATATATCAGATTTTTGTATTCATCTGATGTATGTATGTCCAATATTCACTCTCCTTTTAGCTCTAGTCTGGTCTCCACCAGCTCCTGAAAAAAATATGGCTCTAATAGGTGAATGAGGTTGAAGTCTTTAACTTTGCCTGACTCCTGATTGATTCTGAGCAGCAGGTAAGTAGGATACAAACAGGGTTGAGGGAAGTGATGAGATGCAAAAAAATAAATGTCAATAAATGTTGATGAATCATGAGTGAATAGATGAAAGAAAAAACTAGAGTTGTGGACTTAGATCCGAGTCCTTTAATTTTGGATATGTGCTGATTCTGAGTCCTATCCGATCCAATCCGTCTGCCGTTTGGTGCTGAGCAGGTCAGGCCAGTCTGCTGCGATTAAAATGACTCTGTGATAGTGTTGAGAGCTGATGGGAACTCAGAGTGGGTGATAATTCTCTGTAGTTTTGTCACACCTTTTCCGATTACATGAAGTAATTTAATCCATTGTTAATATAAAAAATATTGACTAATGCACCTTTAAAAGAAGAATTTAACATTTTGCACGATACCTTTTACTTCTTTCTTTCTGAGACGTAGAGGAGAAGTTTGATATAAATCTCCTGTCAGTGTTTTTTGTTGTGGAAAACAGTGTTGGGCCTTAGTAATGTTCTTGTAGTCTAATGGGAGAAAATCTCTTTAGCCAGGTTCAGAAATCTGGTGGAAAGGAGCTTAATGCTCATGTTTTTGGAACCACATGTTGAACCATCACATACAGGTGTCATGGTCAAATGTCCACATACTTTTGGCCCTGTAGTGTGTATGAGCTAATGTTTAAAGTCCCTACAGACTTTCATCTTGAAGTAAAATGAACTTGACACACGTTTGTAGACAGTGCTGAGGCTAATCTCTCTCGTAGACAGCGTGATTCAACTGCTGATGACATGTTACTGAGTATTGCTGAATGTGTGTGTGTGTGTGTAATCTGTGTCTCTTTGTCTCTCTGTGGTGGATTAGCAGATTAGCTCTCTTGTCTGATGTAACTGTGACTCACCTCATTAAACTGAGTGATGAACAAGCTGATAGAAAACAATGAAATTATAATCTGAGCAGCTAGCACTGCAGCTGTCTGACAACTAGCTAATCCTTGGACATGAGACGTGTGCACGTTTTGTCTCATATCATGTCACCCACAGACATACAGGAGACAAAGGTGCAGTGATCATGGAGAGAAATCCACTAAGTGAGTGAATGTGTGGCGCCTTTAACAATCTGATTTAAGATAAAAGATTCGATAAGATCCAGGAAATCCCGGGATAGATGATTAGAAGCACAGCGTATATGCATATTGAAATCTTCAAGGATGACAACTTTATCATATTTGGGTACAACAAGAGAGACTAGCTCAAAGAATTCATCAATAAAACCATTTATCTTAGGAGGTCTGTATAAACCTGACCTGAGCGCTGGGGGAGATGAAAATGAGAGAAGGTAGAATCATTAAAGGGGACAGGATCATTTGGAGTAAGCAAAGTCTCCGTAGCCATGAAAAAGTCCAGGCAGTTAGAAGTTAAAATCATTATAAATGAATGACTAAGGCAGGTGACAAAAAAGAGAGTTGGGGAGAGGGCAGACAGTTAATGAAGTGCTCCTATTATGACCACCCCTCCACCGGTGAATTGAAGCACAAAAGCTGGATCTTGACTTTCAGATGACAGGGATATGATGAACTGGAGGCCAACAGGGGGAGCCATCACATGAGATTGTGGGTGGAACAACCTGGATTCTAGTTCAGTCACACAGTCAGACAGACAGATTTTCTTTCCTTTAACATTTTCCCAATTTAAAGAGTCATTTTTTCATTTGACATGAAGAACTTAAAGCTGCCATTTCATACCAGAGTCGGTACAAAGACAACAGACCACACTGGCTGTTCAAAGTGACTTTGTTAAATTGTGTACAGGGGTAGTGACTGAATACAATACTAACCTTCGTCATGGTTAGCTTGGTTTTTATAATTATGAAAAGAATCACCAATGAGCCTATGGACAGATTAATGTATACAAAGACAGTTAGTGCTAATAACAACAGTATTACTCAACCCTTGTAATCATCTTACAGTATGACGCTCAATAAGTAATGAGTCATGTTTCCAGTGGATCTCAGCTCTTATGTAACACAGACAAACTCCATCTTACTCGGAGTCTATCAGGTTGACAAGGACTCTATGTGGAGGAGGCTCCAACCTGGGATATCTGTGGTTTAATTAATCCAAATCACAAAGAAATACGTATTCCCAGTCACTGAATGCCATCCCACTGTGCTGATAGTTAATTAAGGTTTGATTTAGATTTTAATTAAAATTGGCATTTTAATTGGTTTATGGTACTAAAAGCGTCCAAAAGCAGCATTTCCATTTGTCAGAAGCTTCCGTCCAAAGCACCGTATGCTGGGGTTCAGTGTCTTGTTCAAGTGTAAGAGGTGCAGCAGGTGATGTTTACGTTGGTGCTGACCAGGTGATCAGATGGTGCTGATCTCAGCTACTCTCACTGTCAGTGAGGTGCCCCCCCCCCTTCACCTGCACAGCTGCACCTTATTCCTAATCAACCCTGAAGTTGATGTTGGATATTTTCAGTGAGATTTTAAGGTCGACTAACGACTGCAGTTGTCTGATTTTACAGTAAAATAATTACCTGGGTTAACTGAGGATTTGATTGTAGGTTTTTGTTTGAATGTTTATTGATTGTAATGGGAGACTGATCACTCATTACTATTGATGATACACAAACATGTATGTGTGTGTTACCTGTGAGCAGCTCCTTCAGGGTGTTGTACCAGGTGTTTGTGTGCTCGGCAGAGGCATTGTGGAGGTGTAGCGTGTCCTCCTCCAGCCTCCTCCCTTTCCTCCTGCAGCAGAACAGAGCCACACCGAGCACAGCTCCCCCGGACTCCTGGCCCGCTGCTCGCCGCCGCTTCACCTTCACTGCAAACACGTCCTGTAGCAGCATCACACCTGGCTGCAGCACGCACGCCTCACCTGCAGAGGTAGGGGAAGAACACACAACACCTGAACACAACATACATATGACTTTACTAGGATGTAGTTTTTTAAAGATTACTGCTCACTACTAAGTGTAGACTTTTTGACTCCAGTTGTGTTCATGTTTCTGTATTTCCTAAAATGTCAAAATGCTCCTTAAAATAACAAATGTTGCAAGTTCAGCATCAAACTTCATTCCTTAACTCACCAAGAGCTGTCTCTAGCGGTGGAAAGCAACCCTTTTGTTTGTCTTTTTCTACTGACGTTAACATACTAACCAGCTAGCCCTAGCTTATCTTGTCACTTTCCGATACCGAGTCACTGTAGCGTACAGGCTGCCCTGAAAAAGTAGCGCTGCTCAGAGGACGTAATACCAGGACGTAAACACAACGATGACTGAAGCTCTTGGCAAGACCGGTATTGTAAACAGCTGTTAATGCTAACGTTGGCTATGTAGCAACAGCATAACTTACAAATAGCTCCTTTAAGGTAACTTTGATATTAGCATAGCTGTCGATGACATTAAAAGTTGGACTTTTCATTTCTTTTCTCTTTTAAATACAAGAATTTTTTGATAATACTGAAACAAAAACAGTGATGTCTATGAACAATCATATTATTGTTATATTAAGCCTATTATTAGATGTTATTTATTATTTTTTTCTATTAATATTATCATTATCATTGTTATTATTATTATTATTATTATCATTATAATAGGTGCTATTATACATCCTTGTTTATCGTTTGTTTTTTGTATTAGGTTAAGTTTGCAGTCACTATTTATTGTTTTGCTTTTTCACCAAAAATATATAATTGATAATAATAAAAACTCTGTAATTAGTTTTGAATTTGTGAATAACATTATCTGTTCACTGATAATCAGTGTGTAAAGAGGAGGTGTTTACATTATTTTTTCCTCCCTCCTTGTCAGTCATAGTAAAATGTGAATGTAACGTGCTAATGCTGTTGGTTCACCTGTGTTCACGTTACATAATATAATTAACTCTATTAATCACTAATCCATTGATCAGCAGAGTGTTTAGCAACACCTGTCAATCAATCAGTGTAATCGGAAGGGAATCTCCGAATCTGATTGGTTCGTGTGCGATTAATCATCTAATCTTCTGAGGATAATGTCAGCAGAGCTCAGAGTTGCATAACACACACTCACATGCGCACACACTTTATTCATACCTTGTTTGTTAATAACTGAGCTGATACAGAGCAGCAGACGCCCCAAAAAGACCAAAAGCATTTTGCCATAGACCACCATTATAAAAGAGACATCAAACTGTGTACAGGACACCTCCAGCACCAACAAGGTGAATTATCACTCTTTTTTATGATGACTTTTGATTCAAACTGTGACTATTCAATATTTGTATAATGCTCCCTGAACCAGGAAAGTTTGTTTGTGTTGAAACAATCAATCAACAGAAAAATAATTGTAATCTATTTTAATAAAGAGACAAACTCATAATGTCACATCTGGGCTAGCCTCTGTTCCACTAGCCACATTATAATGTTTATGAAAAAATGCAGTGTGTTTCTAGGATTTACTTCTCTGTTACTTTGTGATCGCAAAAAACTACAGCTCCCAACTTTCTGATTGTAATCTCTACTTTCTAAAGTCCTCTCTAGCGTTCAGCCCTCTCTGCCGTGCTGTTACTAGAGACATGTCTGAAGTAATCACAACTAACTCTTCTGTCCAGATGTGACACGTAGCCTGCAAACGTGAAGAACTTCTAGGACAGGATGTTCAATATGGGCCAATAAAATTATACATATTAAATAAACAAGATAAATTCTTCTTATCTAAACACAAGAAGCAAACCACATAACGTTTTAATGGCCAGTATGACCAGGAGAAATGATTACAGCAAGCAAAATCTGTTAATGTTGATATGGTCATCTGGATTTTGTACGAAACACTTGAAAAAATTATTAATTCATGGGACAGTGTACAGCTCAAACATAAATGTCAAAATTCTATGAACCGTCCCAGATTACAGTTTCAAGCTAATTTACATCTGTAGTGCCTTGGCAGGTCGGTGCAAAGAAACAAGGCAATAACAAACTGTACAGATTAGAAACAACATCAAATATACAAAAAAATATATGGAATATCAAAATCGGTGAGTGCAGGGCTGAGCTGCTTTTAGCCAAGTTTAAAAGTTGGTTTTGCTGCTGATAGAGCCGCAGCCCCTCACATCGTCAGGCAGACTGTTCCACTGATTTGTGGCTGTTAGAGCTGATTGCCCAAAAGCAGTATGGCGAAATGGTATGGTACAATCTCATATAGAGGATATTCTGGAGGATCCAATAGAATGAGTGAGTGTACACAGAGAGTGCACACAAAACTGTGAACCTATCCTTTAATCCTTTAATTGAGAAAATAATCAACAAATCACTTGATGATGAAATTAATCATTAGTTGCAGCACCGCTTGTTTGTGTTTGCGGCATGAAATTGACTTTTATTTCGAAGATCAAACCAGATTCAGACAGACACATGTCGCGGCAGGTGGACAAACATCTGTACATGAAAAAAATATAATATTAATCCACTTTAATCATCAGAAATAGTCAAATCCATCCAGATCTAGATAAATAAGTTAGAATATCCATCTATCCAGAATTAAACCTCTGTTTTACAGCCCTGCTATAGACAGAATATATTATTAAATATTGCATGTGATATGTAACAGGCCCAAAGACTGAAGCCCAAACCAAAGTGTAACCTATTTTATGTTTACTTCATAACAGCTATTTATAGCTACAAACCTTTTTGTTGATGCTCCCAAAGCTTATCCTCCCAGCATGTGTAATCTCATCTGAGTCCTCTGAAGAACCCTGGTCATTACTAATTTATTTTCAATATTCTGAACTTGTCTGACCATTCAATGAATAGCAACTAAAGGGACTCAGAACATTGTAATATCAAGTGAAGGCATAATGTTGTTATTATAATTCAATGGGTAGCAATTTTCAATTATCCCCTATTAAGCATTTATAGGTATTTATAAGCAGTATACACTTAATAAATGGTTTAACACACTTTCATGTAAATGTGAGCAGATATAAGGACGTTTTTGTATTAATT
Organism: Seriola aureovittata; assembly: GCF_021018895.1. Classification (NCBI taxonomy): domain Eukaryota; kingdom Metazoa; phylum Chordata; class Actinopteri; order Carangiformes; family Carangidae; genus Seriola; species Seriola aureovittata. The sequence goes on along the minus strand of NC_079374.1, from coordinate 7,743,040 downwards.
AATTACTTTAAGTGTTTATTAATGTATAGTATTTGTCACCTCTGAAGACATATCTTATATGATTACACCTGTAAAATATAAACAGCTCTGAGCCACTCAGAGGGGACGGATTCATCAGGAAATAGTTCTATTTGATGATAGCTGATTAACCCCTCCTCTCTATGAAATACCCTCCTGCTGTTATCAGATATCACATACCCCGAACAACCCACCCCTCGTCCACCCGGAGAGGCCAGCATCCATATGTCAGGGTGACAGTGTGTCTGTTGTTTTGTTTCATTGTCTGTTCATTACGTTCATTTAATATTGTAAATATTCACACTTTTCTTCACCAGCTAGATGCTAATTCTGTCTGTCTGCTGTTTAGTGTTAAGCAGGTAGTGTACAGTCGGTTTATTGGAGCTTGTCTGATGAAAACAGCTGCCTGCTACAGCTTGAAACAAAGTTGTTAAAGTGATGAAAACAATGTGTCATTAAACCAAAAACCATGAGCTAAAAAGGCTAGAAAAAAAATGTCTGTAGATCTGTGGCTCTGTCGTTGTTTTGCTGTTTTCTTTCTTATTATGTTTGGGTTGGGTGAAACAAATGCCATCCAAACAGAAAACATGGAAATAAAAAAAATCAAATTAAGAAAGACAGATTTTCCATCCACTCCAATAGAGATGACTCTGATCTGAGCTGACAGAACCTACAGAGATGCTGCGTGCAAACACACACACACACACACACACACACACACACACACACACACACACACACACACACACACACACTGTGTATTGCCCATCACAGGTAGTGTGTTGGTTCCAGATGGAGATGAGTTTCCCATCATGCCCTCATCAACCCACTGTGCCAACACACACATAGAAACACACAAACACACACACAGATTGGTGTCATTGACATAATGCATTCCCTAGCCCCTTACTATAATCATAACTATCACAACTAAATACCAAAACCCAACCCTAAAATTAACCCTCAAACAGCCCTTTGACGTTGGTAGGACCGGATAAAATCCTCACAATGATGGTTTCAAACAAAGATTTGTCCACTCAGCCATAGAAAGAAATGTACAACACACACACAAACAAACATATATGATATGTTGGTATTATTATCATTGTGAGGCCCTTATGTGAACTTCCATTTGCTACCTGGAGGTTTCACCTTCTTCTAATTTAAACTCAACAATAAAAACACATAAAAACCCTAAAAGTAAATCATTAGACGTGTAGGGACAACACCACAACACACACACACACCCACACACACACACACACACACACACAGTGCCACTCCAGTCTCATGGTGACAAGGCCATGTGGCGGACTGTGGGGAGTTATGGATTGTAATTTATACACACACACACACACACACTCACAGGCTGCAGCGCTGCATCTCTCCCTAGTTGTCACTGATGACACTGATCATGTAAACCTGCGCCACCACTCTGATATTGTTAATTGATTGTAAATTGATCAGTTATCATTCCTTCACACTCAGTCTAAAATCTCCAGAGATACTTTACTGCAGGAAAGCAGAACGTCCCAATTCTATACTAATAGTTAACCTGAGCAGGTTTTTTTTTTTTGATGCCAAAACACAGACTAGATTCGCTGTCGGAGATGGACACGATGTTCCACAGTACATGGCACAAAGGAAGTAGAGGTGCTTGGCAAGGCTGGAGAATTTTATGAAATTGAAGATTTTGGAAAACAAAAAAAGAGTTATTCAATTTTGGCAAAATATTTTATAAATAATAAAAGACTCTTCTGAATAATGTAACAATCAGGTTGTATTAAATTTACATTTACTCATCTGGCAGATGCTTTTATCCAAAGCAACTGCACAGAAAATTAATGGGACTTTTCCTCAAAAACCAGGGATGCCTGAAATATCCCCTTCCTCTTTGACACTCTATTGAAATCCATTAGCATGTATGTGTCATGATTTCACATCAGTACAAAACATTAACATACACTGATTTCTTGTGTACTAACTTCAAATTACATGAAGCTGGGAGTCGTTTAAATTCTTTCATACTGCTGCAGGTACAATACCTGAGGTTCAGTACTGATACAAAACACTGTCTGTCTGTCTGGGAGGTGAGACCTGAACTGTCAGACAGACAGACAGACAGACAGACAGACAGACAGACAGACAGACAGACAGACAGACAGATAGGCTGTTGGGTGAGACGAGGATGAATTCATGTGTAGAAATAAACAACAACAGCTGATCCATTTATATAGAAATATATAATCAACACACACACACACACACAGTCAGCCTGTCAGCATGCTGTGTATGTGTGTGTGTGTGTGTGTGTGTGTGTGTGTGTGTGTGTGTGTGTGTGTGTGTTAATCTCCTCACACTGAGAGACTCTAATAACCCCCCACAGGCTGAACCAACTGCTCTCTACTACTGCCAACACACACACACACTCACAGAGTTCTGGCTTAATGACATTAGCTTGGATGAAATACAGCAAAACAGATTGGCTTCACACACACACACACACACACACACACACACACACACACACACACACACACACACACACACACACACACACGCTGTATTTACACCTTCATCCTGCTCCACTAACCAGTTCTGTCTGAATGGATTTCAACCAAAAACTAACACACAACACAGGACATTACCAAAACAGTATAATAATATTACCACAACATGACCAAAACAGAGACTGTTAACGTTTAAAGGATCTGTTAAACTATCTATTCCAAACTGGAGAAGGCTCGTTTTAGGTCCATCAATTTCATACACTTGTCCTCTTGCAGAAAAATTAAAAGCCGTGGCTCTTTAAGTCTGTGTACTAACTGAAAATCTGTGTGTTTGTTTTAGCTTGCTGGAGATGTAGCTGGCCTGAAAATTGAGCTTCTGCTGCTGCTTGTAATCACACAGAATGAAGTGTCTTTCTGGAGGCATCTGCTGTGATCAACGCTGCAGGAAACCAACATGGATGAGATACTGCATGAAGGATGGTGGTGGCCTACACCTACAGTGAGTCCAGGTTGCCAGATCACAAAAAAAATCAAAACACAATTCTCTTCTCTTTCATGACTCGAACATTATGTTTGCAGATTTAATAATGCATTCACCGCACAAATTACATATTTACTTACATGAAAGCATTAGCTGCTTTTAACAATGAATAATAATAATCAGTATTGATATTGGTGATGCTTGCTCTGGTATTAGTTAGTATTGGATTCAAAACCCTTCGTGCATCCAAGTCGTATTATAAGCACAACAGTCATGGATGGAGACGCACTGTAATTCACATTTTCTTTTGACAATTTGTGGAAAAATTCAATAAAAATTGTGTTTGGGTGCAGTTTGGATTTAAAAAAACGAGGAGCTTAAGAAGCTTCAGAACCTACAGGAAGAGCCAAAAAAACTCAGCTTTATTTCTTTTTTTAAAATTGTTTTGTTCATGAATGCTAGTACTCTGTTAATTTACATTTAATGGAAACTGATGGATAGTGTTTAGATTAGAAAAAACGAAATAAAACTAAACTTAGACACAAGCGCAGATTAATTCAGCAATTGATTTGCTTATTTCATCTGGCAGTTTCTATGATCACGCTCCTCTCCCTCTTCTTGCCTTTTCAATACCTCTTGCCGAAATGACACTTATGGTAAATGTTCAGATTTCATATCTTCCCTTTTCTTTTTATTTATGCGCATGTTGTTTGCTGCTTATAAACAGCAGTTCTGATACAGAAATTATGATAGAATCACATCAGATTACGGAAACCACCACTGCTTCATTTTAGGTCAATATCAATGGATGTATTTTTAATGTATGGCACAGCTTATAGACACAGCTAAATAAGCAGAGTTAGTTTTCAGCATCACAGACAGCTGGCCTTAAGAAGCTAACAGCATGCATGTGCACTCACTCTTAAGTGCTGCTTTGGGAAACGCGAGTGTTCATAGAAATGCTTTTAGAAAAACCTCTTTGACATCGACTAACATCGATCTTTATTGGGAAACAGGGTCCTGGTTAACTTTCCTGCCCCCGATAAAGAGCCATGGGAAGCATTCAGATTGTCCCCCATGCAGTGGATGTGCGTGTCCAGATGTCAAGTTTCAGGTGGTCTCAACATGATAGAAGTTCTCCATTACAGCACCAGCTGCCTCGACATACACACAGTCTGTCTGCCTGTCAGCAGTGATCACCATGACAACGCGTCACCGCAGTAACTGACCTGTGGGGTTCTCGGGGGTGATGGGGGTCCAGGTCAGTCTGGTTCGGGTGAGCAGTACGTCATGACTCTTCTTCCCCAGTTTGAAGATCCCACGCAGCACAACACACTCACTGACACACACAATACACTGCATTATTAATCAGACATTGATAAATACAGAGGAGGTCCTTAATAACTTGTATAATAACTCATATAAATGATATCTGTAGCAAAGTACAACAATATATTTACTTTCTTGAGATCATTCGGAGTAAATACACAAATCCTATTATTTTTTAAATCTGCAGTATCAGTCAAAAGTTTGGACTCATTGTCTCTAATGGCTTTTCTTTGATTCTATTCTATTTTTTTTTAGCATTGTAGATTAATACTAAAGACATCAGAACTATGAAATGACATGTAGTAAGTAAAAGAAAAGAGTAAACAAAGCACAGTATTTTTTAAATTTTACATTCTTAAAAGTAGCCGCCTTTTGCTCTGATAGCAGCTTTGCACACTCTTGGCATTCACTCAACCAGCTTCATGGATGCTTTTCCAACAGATGAGTTCCCACATATGCTGAGCACTTGTTGGCTGCTTTTCCTTCACTCTGCCGTCCAACTCAGATGTTGTGGAGGCCAGGTTGTCTGATGCAGCACTCCATTGCCCTCCTTCTTGGTAAAATAGGCCTTACATAGCCTGGAGGTGTGTTTTGGATCATTGTCTTGTTGAAAAACAAATGATGGTCCCACCAAGCGCAAACCAGATGGGATGGTATGTCGCTGCAGTATGTTGTGGTAGCCATGCTGGTTAAGTGTGCCTTGAATTCTGAATAAATTGCCAACAGTGTCCCCAGCAAAGCACCCACACACCCCCTCCTCCATGCTTCACGGTGGGAACCACACACACAGATAACATCCGTTCACCTTCTGTGCATCTCACAAAGACATGGCCAAAGTACAACTTTCCACTAGTCAAATGTCCATTCCTTCTGTTTCTTAGCCCAAGCAAGCTTCCTCTTCGTATTGGTCTCCCTCAGAAGTGGTTTCTTTGTAGCAACTAAACCATGAAGGCCTGATTCATGCAGTCTCCTCTGAACAGTTGATGTTGAGATGAGTCTACAACTTGAACCCTGGGAAACATTGATGTGGACTCCAGTCTGAGGTGTCATTAATAGGTGATTTCTGAGGTTGGTAACTCTAATGAACTTATCCTCTGAGGCTGAGGTGACACTTTGTCTTCCTTTCCCGGGGTGGTCCACATGAGAGAGTTTATAGAGTTTGATGATTTTGATGGTTTTTGAAATTCTGGATTGACTGACCTTCATGTCTTAAAGGGCTGAAGGGCTGTTGTGTTTGGTCTCATTGAGAAGGAAAGAGATGCCACCAAGTGACTTTTGGCTAGTCACACCTGTTGAAATCCATTCCAGGTGACCACCTCATGAAGCTGGTTAAGACCTTGCTTATAGTGTGCAAACAGTGGCTGCTTTGAGAAATCGAAAATATGAAATATGCAGTGGTTCAACACTTTTTTGTTTACCACATATTTACATATGTTATTTTATAGTCATGATGTCTCTATTGTTGTTGTACAATGTAGAAAAAGAAGAAAAGAAATTAAGTGTGTACACTGCAGATACTTATTGGCTGATGGATTGTATGTTTGTTTTGTTGTTCGTCTGTATATTTTGTTTATGTGTGTATTTGAAAGCTAGGTGATGATATAGCTTTGGCTACCGCTGTCGCTAATTGTGATTTAGTTGTTGTGATTACTGTGACATTACTTTATAATGGGTGTAATATTAACTTCATTAGGTCTTCGGTGTGCAGTGAATTGACATGATTGTACCGGCTGTGCGTTGTATTGTAAGCTACTGTATTCCTGAACTCAAGGTGTATTGACACATCTGTCATATGTAATAGAAAGACTTTGTGTGACTTAGCGATGCTTTCTTAGCTAGTATTAACAGGAGCAGTAAAGAGCAGCCACAGTGCAACTACTGTAGCCATGTCCATAGCAACATATTCAACTACATATGCAGCTACAGCCACGGCTTCACCTATCGCAGGCAGAGCAGCTGCAGTTGTGCTCACAGCTGGTGGCTGTATACTGTTGGAGTTCAGCCTTTGAATGAAGGAATCAGGAATAAATGCATCATGTGAAGTGTCACATCACCTCTTGTCTCTGGAGTATCTGCAACTATTGCAAGATCAATTCTTTTACTTTTAATTTGGTATGGTTTTGACCACACAGCTTTTACTTTGAAAGAGTTGTAAAACAATGTTCTTGATACTTTACCTGTAGGGAAGAATTCAAGGATCTTCTTTCACTAAACTTAAACTTAACTCTGTTCTGGTTACTTAGATCTGAAGGAACCTCAGAAGACCCACTCACCTGTGCTCTTCCTCATCATCTTCCTCCACCTGCTGCTGTGCTTCTTCCTCTTCTTCTTCTTCCCGCTTCTCCTTCTGCTTCTTCTTCTTCTTCCCGCTCCGTTTCTCTTTCTTCTTCTTCTTCGTGCTGTCTCGCTGCTCTCCCTGCAGCTCCTCTTCAGGCTCCGACATGTTTATTGACCAGACAAATAAACAAACAAACAAACAAACAAACAAACAAACAGAGTCCCTCTCTGATAAACGAAGCGACAGATAAACGTGCAGTAAGCTGATCACCAACGGCAGGTTGTGGTGTATTTCCGGGGTCTTGTCGCTATGGCGACTGGCATCAGCTTTACCGCGTGGACTCACAGCTCGTAATAAGCGGGCGGGCGCGCGTATATCCCTCGGTTACGCGGGAGCGCGCACACAGTGAGTAAACCCAGAGGAGTTTAAAGCTGCGTCTTTACAGCAGTTTGTAATCGGTTAGAGAGCATCAGTGGAGAAAGAAGTATCACGTCATCTAAACTGAAAATGATACTTAATGTGAGCATTACTTTTGTTGAAGTAAACCTAGAAAACCTCATGTTTGTAATGTATTTTAACATTTAATTTAAAAAAAAAACTGAAAATGAATCGCCTTATCATACTGTCTCTACAACTGTACAGTCTTTTTTTTTAAAATCAGTTTGATTCATTGTTTTATTATTTTATTTATAAAACATGTCCTGTCTGGTCCAGTCTCACAAGTCGCTAAATTTTTTTTTTTTTTTTTTTTTTTTTTTATTAAAACCCACTGTAAACTACCAAACATCAGACAGGCTAAGCTAGCAACTAGCATTTAGCAGCCAGATATTTCCATCAGGAGTTGGTGGAGACCAAAAACAGAGCTAAAAGAGACTGAACATTGGGCATTTATTCAGGTGGATGCAAACAGAAAAAAAACAGTAAACACAGCTAGAGGGGGGAGAAAAAGAGCAATCCAATAATTTTATCAAGTAATTTTAATTTGAAACAGTCTTGAAAAATGAAGGGGAAGTGTAGCAGCTCACAGAGATGAAACTGCAAGTGGATAATGATAATGAACTGTGAAGAAAGCAACATCAGGCATTTAAGAACATTTCATGACCCACTCTCCGGCAAATTTGCAAGTTCAAAGCAGTATGACAATAACTATAAAAATCTAGAAACACTTTCTAGTATCTTTAAACTTGTTGAGAGGAAATGTCATTATTTCAACTTTTGATTTGCTTGATAGGTATTCCCAAATATATGTAATACAATAGCCGTCACAGCTATAGCAGTCTTAGAGCAGAAATAAAGTGAGTGAAAAAGGTAGAATTGTTGAATTCAGTTAGTTCCACACCTGGTTAGATTTCACAATCAAGAACTATTAGTTTATTTTGGTTTGTAGTAATTTATGCTAATTAATGAGTTATCAGAAGTTTTCACAGTCAAGGAGTATTAATCCCTCATGATTGGTTGGTTTTACAGTGACAACCTGTATGCGTCACCAACAGCAAAGCACTGTTAATAATACAATACTATTGTTGTTAATGTCACAGTAAATTTGCACAGTTGTATAGCAATATCCTGTTGATAATACAGTAATATTACTGTTCAAATGAGAATAATTTCTAACTCTTAGTCTTATTATAATTTTATGTGTGTACAAATCATTATTATGATGTAGGTTTTCTGGAAGTGGACTCAGTGGAGATGAGTCCACTTTTGTCTCTGTGTAGACACCTGGGAGTAAATTATCATGTACCATATGAACAAAAAGACAGGCAGCTATTCCTTTACAATTTGTCTGTAATCAGTTTAACTCATGATCAGGTTAGTTTCAGGTAAGTGCTAACCAGATTCGAAGTGTCAGTACTGTTGTTATTGTTACCTGCAGGTTAAGATATCTTGAGCACTGTCATCATACTGTACATGATTTTCACAGACACTTGCCAACCAATCAGAAAGCAGGATGCGCCCTGGCTGATGAATAAATACCTTATGAGCTACAAACACACAGTGTGTGTGTTGATGACAGATGGCTAAGATTAAGCTGCATTAATCAGTGTTATGATCAGCCAACACACTGAAATACAAAACCCACTATCTCAAAGACTGCTGCTAATACTGCTATTAATACTGCTAATACTACTGCTGCTACTTCAGTAGCTGTCTTCTGTAATGTGAAAGGTCCACACGATGTTCATCTTAATAATTTTAGTGTCTTGTCATTTATTTTAAAGCAGAGTTTGTTTGTATTGTGACTATTTTTATATTTTTGTATAGATTTTATATATAGTTTTTTTAATAGATTCTGTTTTATTTGAAGAGGATGAGTGAATCTTTATGCTGCAGTCTGAATTTCTCTCATTATTATTCCACTTTAACAGGGAGGCTAAATGGTGGGATATGGCCACCATATTGTCCCTGTTGACTTACACACTTCAACACATACACATGCACGCGCGCGCGCACACACACACACACACACACACACACACAGCAGGACAGCAGTATGTATGGAGGGGGGCTCTCATGCATAAACGAGATCATTTTCATAAATTAAAGTCTTGCCTGCAGAACGAACATCTGTGCCCTTCACACACACACACACACACACACACACCACACACACACACAAACACACACACACACACAAATCCTGGTTTTGTCCTTCAGTCGGTGTGATAATGCTGTTAACATGTTAACAGGGTTTTCTCTGTAAGGAGATATGTGTTTAGTATCATACTTGGAACCTAAAATCCACTTAAAATAATGCTGTTGTCACATAGAAACCTTGTATCTCCAAAACGTCAACCTCTCAAAAAGGTTTTCAGTCTTGTTATTTTTTAAAGATATCTGCATCTATCTTAAAGTGAGAAGACACTGCGATTTTACTATTCATACTATATGTTATAATGACCCTGTCTGTACAGCAAAAGACTATGTCTTAGTCAACCAGGCACAATGTGGGTGTGAGTGTAAACATGTAGCCCTTGAGTTGTTTTCTCCATTGAAAATTCCAGTAAAGTTTGATTAAAAGAGGACTGTCCTAAAAAAAGAGATTGGTAGTATTACTTTGTCAAATTGCACATCTAACCATCTAACAGCAAGATTGTTGATTGTTCGAGCAATTAATCCGCTGACATGGTGGAAATTCATCCTGGTTCTGAAAAGTCTGGATCAACAAATTCAGGCTTGATCTGTACACTATCTGCATTAAACATTAAGCTGCTCCTGGAGATAAAGGGATTTTATGTGACACTGAGGACATATTGAGTTTATTGGCTGAGTTTTTATGATCTCAGTGTTTTATGGATAAATGTGTTTTAGACATTATAAGTACTGTTCAATTATCTTTTAAAGAAACTGATGGTTACCTCTGTGAGTTGAATGCATGCTAATACATGAGCGGCACAAACTGAGGATAGCTTGACAGATACAACCAGAGTGAACTTGACTAAACTGAGGTGTTTTGTTGTCTTGTTTTGTTGCTGATAAAAAGAGTCTCTCAAATGAATCACATTGAATTCCTTTTAATAAAAGGCCTTTATAAACATCTATCTTATAAAATATGAACAAGAGTCACATGAAATGTTAACAGAACGCTACAGGAACGTTATAAAAAGCATAAAGTAAAAACCACATGAACAACATGAACACTCCCGGCCCATTCCCGGCCCACTCCCGACTTGGAAACCAGCCTAACACCAGCCCAACATCGCCTCACTGACACACTGACCCAAAAATAGAGAAATCTTTATTCTTTCAACATTTGGAATCATCAACTGAGCATTGCTCAGGTTTTAACAAAATTGCATAGTTTCTTCCAGATTATTGCTTATTGATTATTGATTATTTTTAAGTGATAATATGGATAACAATGAGACATTCAGAAAGCGTCTCCTCAGAATGAAGCGCTACAAAGATTACATCAACAACGTGATATTATCGCCAACACCACCGTCCTCATGACCAGAGTCGTAGAGCCTGACGCAGACAGAAAGAAGAACGAAGGACAGAAAGAAAGATATATATAATGGTCTGTCTGTCTGTCTCTGTCTCCATCAGTCTCTTAGTCCATCATCCTCCTCTTCCTCAGGAGTCGTGGAATATGGCGTTCAGCTGGGCGTTCATCAGTCGCTCGTGGTGCGAGTGTCCGTCAAAGCCCATCAACCCGTCCACTTGCAGCTCCCCACACCGCGGGTTGGACCCCCCGCCGCCGTAGATGGCAGCGTGTCCCCCAGCTCCTCCTCCTCCATAGTGCACGCTGAAGGAGAAGCTCTTGTCGTAGTCGGCGGCTGTGACGGCCTCGTGCTTGAAGGACGAGGAGAAGTTTCCGTTGATGCTGAGCGGTGGGCTGAGGGGCGGATCAAAAGCTGGGCCGTCTGACACCAGGACGCCATCAAAGAAGGGCTCCAGAGGGCCGTATGGCTGACCTTTGACCTGGTGGAAGATGTGGGAGGGCTCCATGGTGCCATAGGGCGGGCTGGGCAGGCCGGCCGTCAGCCCGGGGCTCTGGTAGGAGAAGTGTCCAGGATAGGCAGCAGGTCCGGCAGGGGGAAGATGAGCCGGCAGGTCAGGTGTCTGCTCCGGCAGGAAAGTCCGAGGGTTCAGCTGCAGGCAGCCCGCCACCAGGTTAGTGGTTGGCTGAGACAGACCTGAGAACAGAGACAATAATACATCAGTACTTATCAATACATGTTAATATCACTGCCTGTTACTACATATTTATACATGTAATGTCAATACATGTTACTTTGTGTTAATGCATATCCATAAGTGTCAGTGCTTCTTAATATTTATCAATCAGTATGAATAGCATTTAAGTTATACTAATATATTTTAATAGCTTATTAATAACAGCCAGTGCCTGTTAATAAACATTATCAAATATTAATTAATGTAATATCACAACCTTGTTAGTCAATAGGTGTCCATAGCTTGTTAATAAATATCAATGCCTGCTAATTAATCTTAATATCATTAATTACCTATTACTAAATGTGACTATATTTTGATACTTAATAAATGCCATTACATGTTAATAAATGTTAATAAATATTAGTATTTGTTAATACCTACTAATAAATGTTCATAATAATTAATTCCTCAATACCTTTAGTTAAGCATCAATAAGAGTTAACATCTGCTAATAAACAAAAAGTGTTTACTCCGAATACTACCTGTTACTAAAAAATAATATTTGTTAATTAACATTAATTCTATTTTAATAAATTAAAAGTAAATCCCTTTGTGATATTTATTACAATGATGGACTCAAGTCCATTATTTTCTAATATCAGGATGTATGTAAATGGAGCTACCAAGTATGAAAAACAAAATCCTGATCCAACGAATGGAAAGTGGAAAAAGAAAATAGTCTGTTTTTCTGAAATATGGTTGTGAAGCCTGGTCAAATGAAATCATCAAAAGACGACTTTAAATCCTTTGATAAAAACACCTTTCAGTTCCATCAACAAAACTATGAGATCACTCCCATCAACAGCCCTGACAGCAACATATCTCATCTTCTATGTTTTAAACTGCAGTTTAAATGTGATGAAGCGACATGAGTTTTGCTCATAATAACCTCCATTCCACTAAATTACTCAGCTGTGACATCACAAAGTATATTTCATAGCTTTTTTGAACAAAAATATCTGATCATCATATTGTATAAAATTTTATTCAGTCAATGGATAAAACTTTATAAGCATTCTAAAAATACATATTTAACCTTTTTTCATTAAAATATTTTGAATTCGCTTCCCTCTTTTCAGCCATGCTGAAGTGTTGGTTGGTCAATCCACCACTTTGGTCCAGACCGAAATATCTCAACAATTATTGGATGGATTTTCGTGAAATGGTTCAGACATTTATACTCATATCAGCACCCTAATGACTGGGGCTGGAGGGTGCTGTTGGGTTTAAATGATATTTCAATGTAAAAAACCTTCACTTGTTCATAACTTTCCCTTCATGTTTATTCCCAACAACCTGACCTCTGGCTCCAGACTGTCCGCTGCTTTTTTATCAGATACTGACCTTTGCAGAGCGCCTGGACGAAGCTCATGAGGTCAGGCGCCTTGCCGGAGCGCAGGATCTCGCTCAGAGCCCAGATGTAGTTCTTGGCCAGGCGGAGTGTCTCAATCTTGGACAGTTTCTGGGTTTTGGAGTAACAGGGCACGACTTTCCGCAGACTCTCCAGAGCATCGTTCAGCCCGTGCATGCGATTCCTTTCCCGGGCGTTAGCTTTCATCCGACGGATTTTAAACCTACAGAAAATCAGTGGATTGATCGTTAGCGTGTTTATCAATCATCATATTTGTAAAATCCTGGTAGTAATAATTTTCATTCAAGAATCACTTTGCAGGTAAACAATTGTTTGCAACCATGAGTAGTTAGCACATTAGCTTAAACATTAGCTTACAGCATTTTGGCAACTGTCACAGCCTGAAGTGCACGTGGATTGATGCAGTTACACACATAAGGCAGGAAAAAATATACTTGAAGTATAAGAAGACGCTTTCAGTGAAGTTGACAAAACAATCACTGCAGCTGGTAAAGCTTACTGCTGTGAGAGCACGATAACATGCTCTCACAGCAGTTGTAGATGAGCATAGCTATGTTTTAATCAAATTCTCTTCTCCCATCTTGATTATGAATTAATCAAACTGTAAATGTGTTGGTCCCAGTGGGAATTTGCCCCCTGGTCCCCACAGTGATTGTACGTACACTGGAAGCTGCTGTTTGACAAATTGTCTGATGTTATGATGGTTTTAGAAAACACCTCTCAGCTTAAACCTGCAATAACTGATCTATTTTTTGGCCGCATGGGGCAGCAGAAAGACATTGTGAACACAACCTTGACATATTATCACCTTTTAAACTTATACTGAATAGTTGCTTATTTTACTTTATCAATAATTAAGAGCCATGTTTCTGGCTACCTGATGAATGCAAGTCTAGTATTCAATCTCTTGTAGCTCTGTGTTTGGTCTCTACCAACTCCTAAAGGAAACGATATGTTCACCAGCTAGCTGCTAACTTGTGTTTTGCTGAAAACAGGCGGCTGCTGCAGCCGGAAATTACACTTTGAGAGCAGTGAGAATGAACAGATCCTGTAGTCCCATCTTAAAATGTTCTCAGATCCACAATAAAACAACAGTTTGAAAATTTGATGATTCTGTTTTTGTATTTCCAAGAAATAACAATCAATTAGCCCCCACACCAAGTAAAATTTTATTCCAGTTGTCCTTCTAAAAGATTGTGATGTTAGTCTATTCAGCTCTCAGATTTTCATTATATTTATCACAATCCTGCTCCTCAGAGGATGCACCCTTAACATCTTGCCACCCTCAAAACAAACTTTACATTTTTTGCACTTTAGCTTTACAATACAGAACAAGAAGAGAAACAAGTCTTCTTCACCTCTGCATTCGCGCCTTCGTCATCTTCTTCTTCTTCGGCCCTCGCCTCTTGGGTTTGTTCTCGCCATCTTCCTCCTCCTCCTCCTCCTCTTCCTCCTCTTCTTCGTCGTCGTCGTCGTCGTCATCATCCTCCAAATGGTGGAGGTGATCCTCCTCCTCCTCCTCTCCTCCTCCTCCCCTCTCTGGTTCTCCTCCTGTGGGGCTGCGAAGCTCCTGCTGCTCCTCCGACTCCACTGACGCCTGCTCGTCCCGCACAGACCTGGTCATGATGCTGATTCTCTGAAAAACAGAAGAAATATCTTCATGAGAAAACAAGAAAACGCTCCAGCAGAGAGCTCATTATCACAGAGAGCTTATGAAGACAAGAATAAACCTGTCTATTAGAGCCATGCCTATTATTAAATAACTGTCTCATTTGCAAATTTTTCATATTTTTAAGGAAAGGTGGAATTTATTTTCGTATAAATATATATTATATTCATATCATACCCTACAAGACAACGGTATAAGTTCTACACATTAAATTAGATTTTTGTCAAATACCAATAAATAATCACCAACTCCAAACTCGTTTTTGCTTTTTGAGATTAAAGCTGTTTTTATTGCTCTTGATTTTACAGTATAAGGATTTTAAAAGATCAGGAGGGTTGAGTCCACACAGTTATATTTATTACAAATTCCGCATATAGTTTTTAAGTTTACAGCCGATTTTTTCTCCTGCGTTGATCAGCACACAATGTCCTTAACGGGATATAGAAAGTTGTATAGAAGTGAACTGAATTATGAAAAGTTTTATTCCCATGAGATCAGAATATTTGCTTTATTTCTTTGTGTTGAACAGAATCAGCAGGTGTGTGTGGACGGATGATGAATGGAGGCTCAAACCATTATTTTCTTTCAAATAAAATACGGAAGAAGCACAATAAAATCATCTAGAGATGCTGAGGCTCTTTACATGTCTGAACTACAAAGAAAGAAAGAGAGAAAGAAAATTCAGTGTGAAAATTTAGCCTATTGAAAAGCAGGTTTGAAAAATCCAATCAACGTGACTAGCGCTTATTCTGATTTATGAATTATAAACAAAATCTCTACTAATGATTTCTAATCTGAACTCATGCGGAACTTTAAATCGTATCCACTACAGAAAATGTATTAAGTCGCTTCAAGTGTGATTCCGCTTTTGTGTCTGTGCGGGACAAATCAAATAATCCGTAATTCTTTATCAATCTGTTGCGGACACAGACCGTGAAATAATAAAAGGTTACTGTCAAAATGAAGCTGCAACTATGGTAAGAAAAAAAAAACATCCCACGGAGTCAAAATTTATCTATATAGGTTAAATCACAAATCCCCGGTTAGGTCTGTACTGTCTGTATCAAACTACACGTGACATTTAGTTTGATATTAAACTGTTAAAAAAAAAAAATCATGAACCTGTTGGAAAAATTGAGAATTTCAAGCCAAACAGACTCAGATTGTTTGGACAGAAAAGGAATCAGCTTTTTGTTCAGTTTAGTTATTGATCAGTTATTCCAATCTGCATCTGCTTAGTTAAATTCAACATTTTAATGTATTCACACATATATGTATATATATACATATGTAACATAAAACGTCTCTGACGATATTTTCTTTACCTGCACAGAATATATATAAACTGGAGCAAAATGTTTAATTAGGCTACACAATTTAACGCAACGACGAATTTTAGTTTAGGCTGTTCAAACTAGTAGACTGGAGTCAGAAGTCTTAATAAAGAATAAGAATAAGAATAAGAATAATCGACCCTATGCTGACGAATCAAATCCGCTTTTCATCCATCCCCGTTTTCCGCTGACTGGTCCCGTTAATGTAACAGACCGACAGACAGGTGGAGGTGAGACAGGTGGAGGTGAGCGGAGGTACAGGACGAATATAAATTTTAAAAATAAAACAAACAACATCAGCAGTTACTAGATAAATAATAGCCGATTTTAGAATAAATAAATTCCAGGGAAGAAGACAAACGTTTTTAATGAAAAATGTCTGCAGGTAAACGGCTGAGGGCAGACTGAGGGTTGAATATTAAATTATAAACTTTAAGAAATAATAATAACATAATAATAATAACAATAAAAACTGAAAACTAAATAAAAAGCTTAATTAACTTTTTAACATAGAGATTCTTGGTTTAATTTTGAGCAAGCTGATTCAGTTTGATACAGATGAGACAGATTAATATTCATTCGGTATAAATGATCAGATTTATCATCCTGCAGGTCACGTTACACTGAGATCTGAGGAACCGATCAGAGGAGGAATTCATAAATCAGATATTGGTTATTTATCTGTTAAAAAACCTACCTGTTGTTAAAGATCCTCTGTCCGTTAGATCGCACGCATCCCGTGGGCTCTGTGTGCGTGTCCGTGCGTGACTGTGCGTGACTTACTCTGAGCTTTCTGTGAAGTGTTTGTGGGATGATGCTGCTTTTATACCCAGCACATACACACACACGCAGGGGGGGGTAATTAGCATATCGGGGCCCCGCCCTCCCGGCACGCGCCATATGGTGCATACGTCATTAAAACGGCCCCGGGGATCACGTGACAAATCTTCCATTTGTATGAGCCAAAGACTCTCTCTCTCTCTCTCTCTCTCTCTCTCTCTCTCTCTCTCTCTCTCTCTCTCTCTCTCTCTCTCTCTCTCCATCTCTCTCTTTGTGAAGAAAGTTGACCATCTGTCCACATACACGCACGCATGCGTAATGTGTGTTGGTGTGTGTTGTATGTGATGATTGTATGACATTTAGAGAAAATGTGTGCACAGGTTTATCATTACTGTTGTTGAAGAGGATGAAGATATAATGATGACGATGATGATGATGTTTGTGTTCGATCAGAAAATTAAGAAATGAAATTGTACTTCAGGACTGAACTGACAGGGGCCCCATCCCGGCCCCTGGAGGCATGGATGGTCCCACAGAGAGAGGAACATGAAGAGACTGATCTCATACGTGTCTGTGTGTGTGTGTGTGTGTTTGTGTTTGTGTGTGTGTGTGTTGTGTGTGTGTGTGTGTATGTGTGTATGTGTTTGCTGCAGGTGCAGTTGTATCACAAACTTCTGTTCAGCAATTGCAAAGCATGTGAGTGTGACAAAATATTGTGTGATTTAACAGTTACCCCGACAACAGTGGTGCTCTATGGTGCAGAAGAAGAATCTATGTCAGGCTTTGGATTCACACACAGCACTCGGTTGTGGGACACTTGCGACGCTGACATGTGCATTGTGATTTTCAGTGACGAACAACTACTGTCCGCTCCTTCTCGACCTTCGCCGACCCTGTTGTTGCCAGGAGGAGGGACTCCATCATCCCCAACATTAGATTGACATAGACGCTGACCTCTTAATGATTATTGACCACTCTCCAACCCTCTGTTGTTTTCTAAAATACTAAGAAGAGTTGTGTCTCAGAAGCTTTCAACAGACATATCCAACAGTTATCTGTTTGACTTATTTCAATCTGCTTTCAGGGCCTGTTGCCTCTGGCCTGACTCTCAAGTGGTTAAAGTTTTTACTTATCTGAAAGAACACAGTGTGTTTCCTACAATAATTCTACAATATTTTCTGAAGTGAAATATGGAGTACCCCAGGGCTCCGTTCTTGGCTTTTTTTTCTTTCTTTATATTTCAGCTCTAGATCAAATTAAATGCACAGATGGAATTAATTTCCACTGCTATGCTGATGATACTCAGCTGTAAGATATAGTGTTTGAAAATGTCTACCATTATTTCCACAGAAAGCTGCATTCATTCTCTGTCCTACTATTATTACAGACATGTCTGAGCAACTTGCTAATGGACTTCTTCTGTTGAGACTTCTGAGCCAAGGCTGGATTTTTAGTTATTGGCACAGTTACAAATGTCAGTGGCCTTTTGAATGAGGTTTTCTTACGTCTGGAACAAAACTAGGAAGTTCAGATTTTACTTTACTAGCTGTCTATATTTAAACAATACCACATCTCCCACGGCTCTATGACAGTCAGCTTTTCACCCCGCCTTGGAGTGTTGCTGTTCATAAGATCTATTGCACCTTTTCCGTACAACATGGTTGAACAACTAGCAAATGAATTAGCTTGATAGCATAACCTTAGTCTTGGTTAATCATTAAGCTAGCAGCTAGCCTGTTAGTTACGTTTACTAAATGTTTGGAAAAAGTCAGTGGATAGTGGGTGTGGCTTATCTAGGAAGTGGGAGGGGCTTATCTCAGCAGTCCACATCCTCTTAGGATAATTCCAAGTTTCCGCCCTCTGGACTTGGTGGCTGAGCTGTGGTGAACTTTTGTCAATAACAAACTCTCAACTGAGCATCTTCCCATCTTACATGGACAAAAAGTAACTGTATTAATAATAATAATAATAATAATATTGATAGTTTATATTCTCATTTCATCACTACACAGCAAAATAAAAGCAGCAGCAGAGAAGAGAGGGAGCTGTTTGGCTGCAGTTAGCATATGACAGTAAAATGTTTGTGATAAAGCGCAGTTCAATTTCCTACTTTGTGGACTGCTGCTGTTACAACATTACTTCCTGTCCCCTCCTACTTTAGGCCTCACCTTGTGAGTGAATTTCGCCAGGTTGATTTTGGTGTGACTGCACCACGGTTGGCTGCATCAGCTCTGATGGACAGGAAAGAAGCCATGGACTTTGGACCTTTCTCCAGTGAAGAGGTCACCATGGTGACAATGAACCAGTTGCTAGGAGGTTACCAGGCAACTTTAGAGGACCTGTGTTTCTGTCCATCAGTGTGGATCCCATGACAGCTAATGGTTAACGCAAAATCAATCTCTCTGCTGTTCAGGTGAGGATTAATGAATATAAAACAGAGGAGTGTATCAGATCAAGTCATGAAGGAAATACACTTTATTAAAAACAAGTAACAAGTATAAAGTTCTTGACAATTTCTAGAATAAAAACACATATTCATGTACCAGGTCAATTCACAGTGTCCCTGCTGTTTTGTTCTTAGCAGTGTGGTGTACACCAGGTTTTCAGAGCTTTTTCACAGGAAATGGGCTGTAAATAAAATCATAAAACCCTACAGAGCTGTAAAGAGACAGTATTCTTTTAACTTTCTGTTTTTTGATTAAATGTTAAAAATTAACATACAGCATTTTTAAAAAATGCAGCTTTAATACTGGGTTGGAATTTCAATGCTAATTTAACAGTTTTAAGATGTTCATATGTAGGATTGAAGCTATTTCATGTTCTGTGCTGTACATTGTAAGTTTTAGATGTTTTTTTATAGACTATATATTCTATTATAGGTCTACATTAAAGGTTACAGTTGTTGTAGTTTGAATTAAATGTAATGCAGTCAATAACAGCACTGTACTGTTTTTCACTAGACAGCATGGTTAAAACTATTGTAAATGAAACAGCAATATGGTTTCAGTCCAACCAAAGCTGTAAGTGAAGGAGGTCGACATTTACAATTTCAAGTGATCAACACATTCAGAAATGATGTGATTCCACAAATGTTTCAAACAGAGACAGAAACGAAGAAGAGTTTTCAGTGTAGCAACTTGATGATGAATAAGAATTATTATTCTATACCGCAGGCTGTGTGTGTGTGTGTGTGTGTGTGTGTGTGTGTGTGTGTGTGTGTGTGTGTGTGTGTGTGTGTGTGTGTGTGTGTGTGTGTGTGTGTGTGTGTGTGTGTGTGTGTGTGTGTGTGTGTGTGTGTGTGTGTGTGTGTGTGTGTGTGTGTGTAGAAGGTCAGATTACCCTATTCATACAAAGAACTCAGTATCCAATGAAAACTCAACACACACACACACACACACACACACACACACACACACACACTGTTTATACAGTAGCCTCCACTCATGGGTGTCCAGAGCAGAAGTTAAAATGTTGACAAAAACATTGGTAAACACTTATATCTACTTACTACATTATAATGTGTTATAAACCATGTATTTAATATTCATATGATGTATAAAATGCCATATAGGGGATTTAAAGTGAAAACATACACAAACAGAAAACAAAACAAGACACAACACAACAATGCAAAAGAACAAATAACACAATGGTTGAAAGAGAGACGCTGTCTTAAGAAGAAAGATCAGAGAAGTGTTAAGTGAAAACATAACATATAGACATGAAAGCTTTTTTTCTTTTTTCTTCCTTTTTAAAACAAACAAACAAACAAATAAACAAACAAATAAATAAACAAAAAAACCCACAACAACAAAAAACAGTAAATCACTTATTTATTTATTTATTTGTTTATTTATTTAATTATTAATTTCTTTTGTAAGAGCTCACAGTCAATCCATAACATTTAACTTGATCAACTTTCTGGAATAGACAAAATAAAGTTTTCATTAACTAATTTGAACAAACCTTTAAAAGCATCAGAGAACATCAGTGTAATAACTGGAGGTTAGTTGTTTAACAGTGTTGGTACCTGCACTGGAAGATTTAATCAGCTGAGCAGCCCTTAGTTTAATGGTGTTTGATTTCCATCTGATGGTTAAATATAGGTACTGCAGGTAAAATCAAAGCTCACCCTACACATTCTCTTTCTTTCTTTCTTTCTTTCTTTCTTTCTTTCTTTCTTTCTTTCTTTCTTTCTTTCTTTCTTTCTTTCTTTCTTTCTTTAACGATTCAGGTATATCTTCCATTGTGAAAACGTGACCACTCTTTGCCTTTGAAACAGCACCATTTCTCCTATGTACACTTGCACACATTTAAGGCACTGACAGGATTTACAACACTCATATATTATTAGTGAATAAGTTATTAATTATTATTTTGGTTATTTATTTTTCTGTTCATCTATAACATGGAGATAAACTGTTACATACGGATAGGGAGTGCAATGTAATGTATATATAATAGAGGTATATTAGATTGTATTGTATTGTGCATTTAAGGTTCAAAGACAGGAGGACTCTCCACTTTTGTCAGGGTGTGATGAAGGTCTAAAAAATGGTGATAGAAAAAAATGTTGTATAAATGTGTAAAATAATGTAGAGGAAGCTTTACAGAGTATTGACCGCATGTAGAGAAAATAGGGCTAAAATATGCTGAGATTTTTTTTTAATGCAGACCAACCTAATAACCACTTCACATTTGTTTACATGCTGGTTCAGACAGTGGATGGGTTCTGATACTGTCCCCATAACTATTATCATCTTTAACTATCTTGCATAAGCTTGTTTTCTTGTGTACGACTGTGTCGTGCGCACACCCTCAGCCCGGCAGGTGTCGCTGTTCCTCCGCCGCAGGCCGCTGAGGACACGCCTCCCCTCCGCCTCCTCTCCGTCCACGCTGCCGCCGCCGCCGCTGCCGCTGCTGCTGCTGCTGCTGCGGGTGATTTCAGGAAGCGGAAGCAGGAATGTTGGAGTGTTTTTAGAAAAGTTTGGACAAGTTGGACAGTTTGGGAGCTGAGATACAAACTGCGGAGAAACATGACGGTGAGTCGCATTGACCGCTCGCGGTACTGATCATGATACGGCTGGTTGTACCGCTGCAGGTGAAAGTCCTGTTGCTGCTGGTGTTTGGAGCTGTAGAGAGTTTTACTACGACCGCTGTCAGTGCTGTTCCTGCGTGTCAAACAGCAGGAACAGCTAAACAGGATAAACAAGACAGTGTGAGCTCAGAGAGAAATGGAGCTATGCATGTAACGCGATAGTGTAAAAGGGCTCGTTTTACTTTATATTAGGAATCAAAATCAAAGCGCTATTGAATGATGTTTATACAGCGGATATTTAAAGATTCAGATGTGGCTTCATTACTATGTGTGTGTGTGTGTGTGTGTGTGTGTGTGTGGTGGAAGAAGTGCTCAGATGTTTTACTGAACTAGGCCTAAATTTAGCAATACAACGGTGTAGAAACACAATTCCAAGTAAATATTCTGCATCAAATTAGACTTAAAGTACTAAACGTAAAAGCCACTCTTTGTGCTGAATTCTCATTTCAGAAAGACTCATATCATTTTACTGAATTATAATTAATGATGCATTCATGTGTAAATCATTTGGTGGGAATAATTTTTATTACTCACTCAATTACTTTATCTACTGTTGAGTAGTGTACTTATAATAATACATCACAATGTATTTGTTATTGTGACCATATTTTGTATTCATAATCTGAATCTACAAAGTAAATCGTAACTAAAGCTTTAAAATAAATGTAATGAAGTAAAATACAATTTTCCTCTGAACTGTCGTGGAGTAGAAGTATTAAGCAAAATTAAATTCTCAAGTATAGTAAAAGTACTTTAAAACTGTACTGAAGTACAGTACTTAAATGTACTTAGTTACTCTCCACCACTGGTGTGTGTGTGTGTGTGTGTTTGTGTGTGTGTGTGTGTGTGTGTGTGTGTGTTACAGAAACTTGTTGTGTGTTGACAAACAAGCTGTTCGGCTCTTTAGAAAGAGGAAACATTCACTTGCTTCATCAGAAACAGTGAAGCTGGACAATGGTGCAAAGTACTTAAGTACATTTACTCAGGTTCAGTGCTTAAGTACACTTTAGAGGTACTTGTACTTGAATATTTAATTCTACTTTTATTCCACTCAAATTCAGAGGGAAATATATTGTTCTTTTTACTGCACTACATTTATTTATATTATTTAACAGCAGTAGTAACTGGGTCAAGTTACAAAGGCTATGATGAGCTTACAAAATACAGTGCGATGCCACAGTATATTGTTTAATTGACCCGCCAGTTTAAAGATTAAGTTTAGTTCAGTTTACACCAGCAACAGCATAAAATGCTCCTTACACATTGTTACTATCGCACCTTTGCCACACTGGATAAAAAGGTTAATAACCAATGGGTTATTTTGACTCATTTAAAAAAAGAATATATATATTACTGTCGGGTTATTTTAACCCAAATAAAATATGATTTTAGTGCTAAGACAAAATAACCCCTTGTCTTGGATTTGATTGGTGACCCAATGGTTTCCTACACATGGGTGCAGGGTAAAGTTAACGCACTATTGCATCTGTACTGATGTGTGATGAGTACCTTTACTTTTAACACTGTGAGTACATTTTACTGCTAATACTTATGCATTTTTAAACAAGTAACATTTGAATGGATGCCTTTTACTTTTATTGCAGTATTTGTACACAGTAATATTGCTTTACTTAAGTAAAGGGTCTGAGTACTTCTTCCACCACTACTGTACTTCTACTTCAGTACATTTCAGAGGGAAATATTACTAGTACTATAGTATTATAGTATTATAGCATTGTGAGATGAAACTGCTCGTAATTAAGGTTGTTAAATATTTTCAGTTCGACCAACTACAATATTAAAAGTACTGCTGATAGTACTTTTAATGCATCAGTAACAATGAAACAAAAGTACATTTTGTTCCTAATACTTCTGAATTTGTAGTTTTTGAATGCAGGACTTCGCCTTGAAATGGAGCATAATGCGGTTATATTTATATACTTTTACTTGAGTAACCAATTTAAATACTTTCTCTGCCACTGCATCTGGATGTTTTCTAGATATTTTTCAATGTTATCTGTGTCGTTCAAACACTCAGCCACCTGACGGCTTTCACTTCACCCCTGCGTGACTTATAATGCACTTGTACCCAACCTTTTTTTGGCTTGTAGGGCCGTGACTAATGTCTATTTTCATTATTGATTATTCTTAGCTGTTAATACCAAAAGCGAAACAAGAACTCTCCTGTTATTGCACCACATTGTAAAGATACTCCAATAAATTAAAAGTCTTGCACGTAATGTACCTGATGGATCAGAAGTAATAATATGTATATTAGGTGATTATTACTGATGCATAAATGTGTTAGTGTGATTTTATTGTTGTAGCTGATTATGAAACACTTTATATACTGTTGGGCAGTTTGATGCTCAGATGAACGCTGAAACACCTTCTTCTTTCTTTAACCATTCTGCGAACATGTTGCTGTGTCGTGTTAATATTCTTGAATTGTTTCTGGTTCCTGCAACTAATGATTATTTGATTATTTTCACTTTCGATTAATCTGTTGATTATTCTCTTGATTGATCAATTAATTGTTTAGTCAATAAAATATCAGAAAACAATAGAAAATGGCAACTGTAATTTCCCAGAGTGCAAGCTTTTCAAATTGCTGGAATAATTGAATAAACTCAAATATATTCAATTTACTATCATATGTGACAAAGAAAAGCACCGAATCATCACATTTGTAGAAGCTTGAACTAGAGAATATCTGGGAAATTATTGAAATGATTTATTGATTATCAAGATAATGGTCCATGGTTTGACTGATCAATTTGACCAGTCTTTTTAGCTTTAATACTGACATAGTTCAGTTTGTTTTGGGTTGAGACACGAGTCCTGTGAGTGTATATAGCATATGATATACAGTATATACTACTACACCACACTATACTTCTATAATAGGGCTATATTATCAGATAATCATTAGTTTTGCATTAATATTTAACAGATCAACTAACTGATTAACCATTAAGATACATTTTTACACACTAGTAGTTAAGTTCTTTTAACAGTGCATCATATTTTAGTTCTTCATATGTTTTGTATGAAGAATCTTGATTTGTAAAGCAACTAAAGTTAAACAGTATTAAAGCAGTGGAGAAGAAAGTTCAGCATTTTGTGGAGCAGAAACATAAACTGCCACAAATAAGTGGAGCCTTTGTTCGGCTTCTCTCTGATCCTCTAGCGTGTCATCCCGCAGTTTGCTGTAACAATGACGTAATAGTGATGTAAACAGACTCTGTGTCCCACTTTCACGCTGCTCTTCAACTGTGTTTGCCGTGATCTCTGTCAGCGATGAGAGGCTTCGAGTGTTGGAGCAGCTGGAGTGTTTGCTGTGTTCAGGCTGCAGGAAATCGTCTGTAACAGTGTGATTTCATTCATACAGTCGCGAACTGTGAGTCTGGTTTCTGTCAGAGCCGGCAGGTTAACTTTCCGACAGGCTGGGTATTCATACAGTCAGTGGGTCATCCTCTCTCAGGGACATTCAGTTTACAATGATATTAAACAGAGAAAAAAGACCATTTTTTACAACAGACATTTTTTAATACTTCATTGCAAGAGTCCATAAAACAG
This sequence comes from Seriola aureovittata, assembly GCF_021018895.1. Taxonomy (NCBI): domain Eukaryota; kingdom Metazoa; phylum Chordata; class Actinopteri; order Carangiformes; family Carangidae; genus Seriola; species Seriola aureovittata. The sequence goes on along the minus strand of NC_079374.1, from coordinate 7,717,909 downwards.
ATTTATACTTGCTTACATAATGTAGAGCTGCAACGATCAGTCTATGAATCAATCAACAGAAAATCAATGTGTAAAATTTTTGAAAATCGAATAATTGTTTTACTCATTTTAAAGTAGATTAACTGATTTATATAGTACAGTAAAAATAAAATGATTAGACACTAAAATAGCTTATTATTAGTCCATCACTTTAACAGTGCACTGATCACACAACTGCACCTAACGTTTGTTTTCTTTAATGCTTTATCTGCCAGTTATTTTTTTAATTAATCCAGTCTTTGTAAACTCAACAATTATCTAAAGTCACGAAAGTCTTGTGTTAGACCTAAAGTCCAAATACCCCAATATATTTAGTTTCCAATGAAACATGAGAAAGAAAAGCTGGAATTTTTCACTATTTTTGCTTGAAAAACAGCTGAAACTAAGAGTTGATTATCAAAATAGCTGCAGATTATCTTTCTAATCTAATTGGCTCTCAGCTCTGGTTACTTCTCAGGGCTGAATCATAAACAGAAGGTTGTTTATACCCTTCGCACCTTGTCTTCTCCAACAGACTTAACTGATATTGATTTGTTATGCTTGTATCTTTGGCTTTTCTTGAGTGCTCCCTGCAGTGTGTAGAATTCGTTATTTTGTTGTATTGCTTGACATATATACACCGATCAGCCACGACATTAAAACCAGTTCATGGAAAGAACTGCCTGCAGAGCTCAGAGAGAGGATTGTTTTGAGGCACTGATCTGGGAAAGGCTACAAAACATTTCTGCACAGAGCACAGTGACCTCCATAATTCTTAAATACAAGACGTTTGGAACAACCAGCACTCTTCTTGGAGCTGGCCGCCCGGCCAAACTAAGCAATCGGAGGAGAAGTGCTTTTGCAAGAGAGGTGACTAAGAACCCGATGGTCACTCTGGCAGAGCTCCAGAGATCCTGTGTGGAGATGAGAGAAACTTCCAGAAGGACAACCATCACTGCAGCACTCACATAGCAGAGTGTCCAGATGAAGCCTCTCCTCAGTAAAACACATGAAAGCTGCTTGGAGTTTGCAAAAAGCACCTAAATAGAGATTCGCTGGTCTGATGAAACCAAGCGTCATTTCTGGCAGAAACCACGCACCGCTCACCACCTGCCCAGCACCATCCCAATAGTGAAGCATGGTGGTGGCAGCATCATGTGCAGTGGTGTTTTTCAGCAGCAGGGTGGCTGGTCAGGGTGGAGGGAAAGCTGAACAGAGCAAAGTACATAGAGATCCTTGATGAAAACCTGGTTCAGCACACAGCACTATATAAACATATTTACAACATAGTCTAAGATCAGCGAAATTATTATTTGAATTAGGAAATGTTTGGGTAGACATTGCATGCCAACTTTTAGTACTTTTTAGAAAAATGTTGATACTCTGTGCTACATACCACAGAGTAACCAGATGTTCAATACCCAGATGTTTTTTTTCACCATTTAATCCTTTACCGACACTACACGCTCTTTATAGCCTCCTTTTAAGTCTGCAGGAGCTGAGTGGTTGATATTTAGAGACAGATAACATAAGAGGGCTGCGATGAGGGTGAAAACCAGCTGACCAGCTCATCACTACCCCTGATGTTTTCCCTCATGTGCATTGAAGACAGCTGCAGAAGACTCACTCCCTGCTCACAGTCTGCGTATTTTGTTGTTTTCTGACATTCCAGTTTGTTTTGCATTTACATGAGTAATCTATAAATAACCCTATCCCTCCCTCACTCCCCCATCTCTCTCTCTCATGGACAGGAAGTTGTTCTGTTCTTAATTCTAAACACTTGTTTCCTGTTTCACACGTTCTCATTTGGATTTGGCTGCACGGTAATCTTTTTTTTTTGTCCTTCTTCCTCTCCATCCTTTTCTCCTCTGTTCAGTGGCCCCATATGTATTATTTTATATTTACCTTGGTGCTTTAGTTTTTTTCTTTTCATCTCCTCATTTTCTTGTCTGGCTTTTGTTATTGTTCATAAATTCACGTGGAGTTTCATTTCAGTAAATGACTTTGTGACTGTGTCCCTGAACAGCTGGCTGAGAGACTGAGCTGAGAGAGTTAGTGCCAAAAGAAATTGAAAGGCTGCTACTAACATTTAAACATTAAACCTATTGATTATGTTTGCAATTAACCCATTAATCCTTTGGTGTATAAAATGTCAGGAAAAGGAGAGAAATGCCCTTCACAACTTCTCAGAGTCCAAGGTGACGTCTTCAAACGTCATTATTTAAGTTACTCAGAGTCACTACTGACAATATACTATGTTGTTAGATCATTATTGTTAGTGCTGGAACATTTACTTGAATAATCAGTGACTCAACAGAAAAGTAATCACCAACATTTTTGACAACTGAGTCATTCATCTGTCAGCAAGACTGAGGCGTCTGCAGTCATGCCAGCGGCTAGTGCTAGTGACAGTAACATGCTGATACTGAGCAGGTATAACGTTTATCATATTCACATCTTAGTTTAGCTATTAGCATGTAGCTAATAGCACTCCCATCCACATTTTCTAGGTCACAAACTTTAGTATTGGAAAAATTTAACAATAACAAGTCTCCAGTCAATAGTTATTGAAACATTTTACTCAAAAGCAGAAAATGTGAACCTCATTGTGGCACTAAAGGAAAAGTCAAGGGCTCAACAAAGTCAGTAGGATTTGTCCTCTGGGGACCATAAATGTCTCTATAAAATTTCATGGCTATCCATCACATAGTTGTTGAGATATTTCAGCGTTGGACCGACTGACAAACTGACATTTTCTGACTGATTACAAAATTCTTTTACTGGCTCCAGCTCCTCAAATGTGACGATTGAGTTCTTTTCTCTGCTTTTTGGCTGAGTGCAGGTGCACAACATGAACAGACAAGCTTACTTTTGTCTGTGATCAAGTTTCACAGAATTGATGTTAATTTGTGACAACTGGTGTGACCTGCTGGCAGAACCATTTAAACCAGCTAAACCTCATGCTAACAAAAGCTAGCATCTGCATTTTTAACAACCCCTGTGTCTGATCTGTGCATCAAAATCATTTTTCTTATTTGTTATTATTCATTTGAAACTGAGGTTTCCCTCATTTACAGTAATTTCAAGGTACATAGAAATACACAGTTAAAAATGAAAAAGAGGACATACTCAATGAAAACATTTTCACACTGAGATGAAGCGGTTTGAGATCGTTGTCTTGAATTGTCCGGGGGTAGTGAGCGTTCACATTCACACATTCACTTTTCATTTGCATATGCAGTGAAATGCTGTTGCCTGGCTCTCGTAAAGGAGAGCAGTGCTGCAACATTAACAGGCTGACATGGACAAAGCACTAAAGAGTACATTAAAAAAAGACTTGTTAATCATTATGACAGGTTCATTTTAGCTGAAACAAATCCAATTAATTGAGACTGGGTGATATCTCTGTAAAATATGATGAAATGAAAACACTCAAATAAACTACAGGTAACTAACAGGCAAGAAAGACCTCCAGTATCATCATGAACACATTGTAAAGACCATTAAATATAAATGTATGAAATCATCTAGATATTTTCTGTATAACATCATAATTACATAAAAATATTTCCAAATTACAAATGCAACATACTGTACATACAGTATATCATATAGAAAATATAATTTAAGCCTCCAATAACTGTTTTTCTTTTGTGATGTCAGTGGAAACAAGTTGTTCATAAAGCGAACTTCTTAGTGCACAATTGCTCAGAGGTTATGGAGCAACATTAGCATTCATCTGGAGTGGTGTCTGTGTCCACCTGATTAATGTAATAGTTAGTTGCTCAACTTTCTAACTCAAGAGTTACTCTCTTTTAGCTCTGTTTTTGGTCTCTACCTGCTCCTGAGGGATGTATCAGGCTGTGTCTGTGTCTGTCTGCAGAGAGCTGAAACTCACTGTGAAGCTCTGAAGCTGCAGGTTCAGGTGGTAATTTTCTGCCGGATCGTCACTATGATTGTCACATTGTTTTAACATTGTCATTTGATATGTAATGTCATTCTAATTATAGCTGCTAATATACACTGCTGTTTAAAGTATTTTTCCTTTAGTGAGTTTCACAACATCCGTGTTTCCAAACCTGTGTGTGTGTGTGTGTGTGTGTGTGTGTGTGTGTGTGTGTGTGTGTGTGTGTGTAATCTCAGCTGGTTCTCAGTGTGGGTAACTCATCAATAATTAAGTCCACTTCTCAACTTCTCATCTCACCAAAAACCATCTTTACTCTGCTTCCTCCCTCCAGGATGCGACACACACTGTTTGTGTGGGAGACACTTCTAGAAGTTAATTGATGGTCAGTTTTCTCAGCAGTAAAAACTCAATTGCTCCTTGCTGTCTCAAGTTTGTCTTTGCTGTGCATTTGCCTTGCTGCCTCCTGCCATCTATAGCTGCCTTGCTTTCATATGACCTGCATATGACTTTGTAACATCTCTCTCTCTCTCTCTCTCTCCCTCTCCAGGTGTGTTACCTGTTGCTGATGTTGCTGTAGAGTCGTCAGTCTTCTCTGACTGACTGACCCCAACCAGACACACAGACAGGTAGATATGGAGAGTGGAGCTATGGAAATAGACACGAGTGCTGCTTCAGGTGGGTTGTCTTACTTAAACACCTTAAATTTGACCTAAAACTAATGGATTAGCAGTTGAAATAGTTGGCTAAATGTCATGGATACACTGAAGTAATTTGCTAAAAGTAACAAATGAAAGGTTGAAAGATCCAGCATCTGTAATAATAGTATGAATGCAAACTTGACTAAATGACAATTCAGTTGTATGAAAAAAAATAGGTGAAACTCTGGCTTGCTGTTGTTTTCATGTGTCCTAATTCATCAAAGGTGAACTTCAGGTGACAGTCTCACACAGATTCACCTTGCCACTGTGTGTCTTTGAACATACAGTATTGAAACACAATGTGATTTTACATTGTCATTAATGCTGGCTCAGTCATGTCTTTATCGTTCCTTATCAAACTGGTGGATGGAAAGAACAGTTAGTTGACCTAGATATGCAGGCGGGGACTGACGCGTGTGATCGCTCAGCTCCACTCTTGTGTTTTTTCTTTGAATCAGTTGTAGTTTCTGTTTGTCAGGTTGAATACCTGCCAAACCCGATTGATGACTTCACACTTGTCAGGCTGACAGACAGATTATTTGCTCGATTGATCCTCAGACACCAGAGAGGAGTCAGAGTGCAGCATAGCCTGTCTGCGGCGCCGGGCCTGGGCCCAGAGCAAAGACTCCATCTGGCAAAAATCAGAACAAGAGCGCCGTGGCTCTCAGGGGCCCCAACAGAGCCAGAGAGACGGGGATGCACAGAGACCCTCAGAGGAACCAGGTTAGACTGAGCTGAACTGTCACTAAAGCAGTTTTGTAACCGGGGATATTCTCAATGTTAACTGTATTTTTAAAATAACAAAATATTTCACATTAACTTTGTATTACATGGGCATCCAATATTCACTGGTATCTGTCTGCCATCCAGCAGCATCCTTAGCTGAGTGCTGAATAGGGCCTATTGTCAGACATTTTTATCTTCTCACAGTTATATCAGTATCACCATATGTCAGCTAATAAGTAACATGAAATTGCCAGACAGAAAGGCCAATTGTATGGTGTATTGTATTTGGGGCAACTGAAAAACAGTGTCTCCATTACATAGTTTGTCCACCAGAGATCTTCAGCTGGAAAATCTGCCATTCAGTACATGTGTCCGTCTCAGTTTATTTACAACTTAATTAAAAGGATCCTTTTCAAAAAAATGTATGTTTATGTACATCATAAGACAAACATTGGTAGATTTTTGTAACTCTTTAAGTATAGATATCGTGGCCTCAAAAACCCACTGTTTAAGTCTCTGAAACGTAGAAATCGACTGTTAGCGACATTAGCATTGTAGCTAAGATGGTGCTGTTAAGTACAGTGTCCCTGGAAGTTTCATTGGGGTAAATACTGTGCCGACCAACGTGCAAGGCAAGCCCCTTGTTGTACGCTTGTAATATAAACACGGCTTAATGCTGAAATGTGCCAAGCTGCAGTTCCTCCAATGTCCACTAGATGCTGCTCTGACAAAACTCTGATTGGATTGTCGTGAATGGGAAAACCTCAACTTCTCGAGCAATACAATTACAATACCGCTGAAGAAGGGACGTGTGCAGGGTATGGCTAGGCGGCACAGATTAATTCTTATATCAAGTTATATGTACATTTGTTAATATCACAACATTGATATTGTGGTATTACTCTTAACAACATTACACAACGCAAAGTGAAAGCAGACAAATATTTACAGTAGTGTATTAATTCCATCATGTCGTTCTGATTATAGGCTTTTGTTTTTGTTAATTAACCTGTTTTTATCAAAATAAATAAAATACATATATGTCCAAACTATTGGATCGAGTGTCATGAAATTTGGTACAGATATTCCCGGTGCCCAGAAGATGAATACTGGTGATTGTGGTGAGCCTTCTGGACTTTCCCTCTAGCGTCTCTACATTTGTGGTTTTGAGTGAAATGCCTCTATTAAGTGGATTGCCATGAAAATTGGTTCAGATGTTTATGACTCTCACTGCAATGATTTTTGTGTCAATTTAACTCCACTATCCATTAGCTGTCTTTGATTTAAAACAGCTGTTTGACACTTTGATTATTGATTAATTGTATTAGCCATCCACTGAGCAAAACACCAAACTTTCAAATGTGAAGATCTGCTGCTTTCCTGTTTTCTATCATATTCACATTTAGACTATATTTTAGGACAGTTGGTGGGACGAATCTGGACATTTGAGAATATCACCTTGCGCTCTGTGAAACTGTGAAATTCATGTTTTGCGAACAACATATTGAAAAATAACGTCACAGATTGATTCATAATTAAAAAAATGCTCATTAGTTGCAGCCACAGCAGTAAGAACAGGACATGCATGTGGGTCATTAACTAAACTGTGGTGGAATTGCAACCTGCTTGGTACCATGTTTTTAATCAGCTGAGATATGTACTGAGTCTGGCACTGATGTAATAGTTTTATAGCATGTTGTAATCACTATTGCATTCAACATCTGCTGGCTTATTACTTTAACATGATCATCTGTCTCTCTGTCTGTCAGGGCAAGTTTCTAACAACATCACCAGCTGGTTGATTGAATGCAGGTACAGTATCCATTCACCACATGATTAAAGGACCGTACCAATGTTTTTTAATGTCCTCTTTTTTCAGATCAATGTGCACTTGATGATACATCTAAATAAAGCTGACAAAATTTTGACAGTGACACATTATTTCCCTGGAGCCAGTTTCAAGTTGCTGCTGGTTGATTTTCTTAGTAATGAACTGAAACCAGTGATTCCTTGTAAGAAGGAAATAAATTAAAAAAAAAAAAACACTGATGGTTCAGTGATGATCAGCAGGAATGTGTGTAAATAGCAATTCATGAAAAACAGGCAGTATGGTCCTTCAAATCCAGACTGACTGGTTGTGAGACAGACTGACTAACTGGTTTTTTTGCTTACTGGTTTATCAATGTGTTTTCCTGGTGTCCAGTGTTGTGTGCATTTAGGAGCAGTGTTATCAGGTGCTGATGTAGAACCAACACACAGCCAACGCCTAGACATACAACACACAGAACACACACACAAACACACACACACACACACACACAGACACACACACAAAGCAGACCAACGCCCAGAGATAGGGCACATAGAGCAGTGAAGGAGAAGAAATAAAGAAAGGAAGAAGCTGACAGAAGACGGAAAGGAAGGCAGAAAAAAGAAAGGAGGGTAAACAGAGGAGGGGTTCCTCCTGCTGAGTCAACACTGTTATCACACACACACACAGTATTAGCCACTGTCACTCAGAACTCTCCAGTTCTGATGTGTCCTTGGCAACATCACCATGGTAACATGACCAGCAGAATCAGAATCACTGGTTACTATAGCAACAGCCACCAGACAGAGGCCAGGGGCCAACATGGCAGCTGGTGGAAAGTGGGAGGATTAGTAAACTCTGCGGCTGCGCACTGTTACACAACCAACCATGTGTGTGTGTGTGTGTGTGTGTGTGTGTGTGTGTGTGTGTGTGTGTGTGTGTGTGTGTGTGTGTGTGTGTGTGTGTGTGTTGAATGGTGGCATGAAGTTTGTCCCATTGATAAGAGCTGCAGGTTGTATAACAGCTCAGTGTTCCCAGCGTCCGGCTGTAGACCGCAGCTCAGACCTGCTCATAGCGTACTGCTACTGTCAACTAGTCAGCTAGTTAGCCTGGGACAGCTTGTCTGGTCAGTAGAGCTCCTGGGATAGGTAACAAGAACAGGATTTAGTGTGTGATATTTAGTCTTGCCTGGTCAGTAGCAGACTACAATATGTAGCCTAGCCTGACTAGGAGTTGGACTGGGAAAGTACCTTAGTCTTAGCCTTGCTTGATAGCCTTAGTCTGACTCTCTGTTAGCCTGGGATAGTTAGCCCAAGCCTGGCAGACAGTGAGCCTGGGTAACTTTGCCTTAGCCTCACAGACAGTTAGTGCTTGGGTAGTTAGCCATGGCGGTTAATTAGCCTTAGCTTGACATGCAGTTATCCTGGGTTACTTAGCCTGACATGCAGTTAGCTCTGGCATAGTTATCCTTCACCTAACATGAGTTAGTACTGGGATAGTTAGCCTTAGCCTGAAGGGGTAAGCCTTAGCCTGGCAGTTAGCCCTGGGTTACTTAACCTTAGCCCGACAAGCAGTTAGTGCTTGGATAGTTAATAATGATAACCTGAGACACTTTGGGATATTGTTATCTTAGCCCAAACTAGGCTTTATCCTAGTATACTTCATATCGTCATATCCTTTTCAGTAGATAACAGGAAGTTAGCCTTGCATTATTGGCTGTCACGTGACTAACATTTAGCCAACAATAGGCTGTCAAGTTGTGATAGCATAGATGGGTCCTTCATTACAACAAAGTTTAAGCCTGATCTGGTGTGTTTTTAGATACTTAGTTTCATGGGTGACTTTAATGGTATAGTTTGGTTTATATCAGGAATCAGGAAGTAGTCTAGGATAAACATGGATTATTACTCCCATCTTGATCAGGAGGGATAGATGGTGTAGCCTGGTTTGTTGTTAGCTTGCCTTGCCTGGTTATGATAGCACTTTACCTGTTGGGCTAAAGGCATTTTTCAGCTAGCCCGATGTAGACAACAGTAGAAAAGCATAAGGGTGAAACACCGGTGGTGAATATTTTCTACGTAAACCCACTCACTGGCTTCTGGAAGACGCACGTTGATGCAAGTTGACACATCCTGGCCACTGTCTACCCTAGTCTTCTTATGTGTGGCATATCTGGTGTGTGGTACAGGCATTGTGTGATACGATGCTTATTGATGCAGCTGTTTTTTTTTTACCACATATACTTTGTGCTAACAGGACCTGACTTCACTGATAGAGCGCTCTTTTGGATCTTTATGTTTTAAATAGTCAGTTTATGGTTGGGTTGATGTATAACTATCTCTGTCTGTCACAATGTCCCATGTCCAGGACTCCCCTCGGAGCTTCCCTAGATGATCAGAGTGCTTCTCCCAGCAGAGGTAATCAACATTTTCTATACGTTTTGTTTGTGTATTACATTGGGAGGACACCAGCCTGTTAGGACACTGAAGTTTATGAGTAATACTTGAGACTAATCGGCATATTTTTTAAAGCCGGGTTAACCTCAGGCGTGTCAGAATTGGTTGAGAAATTTCTCTTACTCTATATTACTGGGGACATGTTACTGAAAAGATTTCACAACTTAACTGCTTTGTGTGTGTGTGTGTGCACTGTTTGTGTGAGAACAGGACCGCTGAGGAACGGCTGCAGCTTTGAAGATGACCTTTCACTGGGAGCTGAAGGTCAGTACCAAGAAAAAACTCACAATACAAACAAGATTAGACTTTTCTGCTCATTGTTAACAGTTTCCCCTTGTGTTCTTCTAATTCTGGATTTTAACTGATGCAACCAACTCAAGGAGCATTTTGACATTTTGGTATATCCTCTAGTTCTCCATTTTACCCACAGTCAGATTAGAAAGTTGATTTTGACCCCAAATATCGATGATTTAAATCGTTAGTCAAGAAGTCACTGATTCTAACTTCATGTTGTCAGTCGAATCATTAACTGAAAGCCTAACTGTAATGGAAATAGAGAAGTGTGACAAACTATGTCTTAACCCTCATGTCTGCTCGCCCCCTCAATGCTTTCGGCTCAAGTGTTGAATGGTAGTGAAGTCCAGTGTGATCGTCAATTGTGTTGTCAACAGTCAATCAGTAGCGGAGCTCTGCAGGTCTGTCTGCAGATTTATATTATTTAATACCATCTAAACAACCCCTATATCTCCATAAATAAACAATATGACAATACATTGTTCTGAGATATAGATAAGCAAATTCACCTGCAAAAAATAAATACATAAAGGAAGAGGTGCCAGTTTCACAAAGACAGACTTTGACTATGGCTTAGAAGACTGCAGAGAGACGTCTGAATTCATCTGTTGCATAAGACCGGGAGTTTTGAGGTGAATGCCGGGATAGAGGTGGGGCTTTTGAAAACAGCAGCAAGTGTCAGCTAAGGAGTGAGCAGAGGGTGTGTTGGATATACGCATGTTTATTGCATTGGAAGAGTATGCCATGTGAGAAACAGCTGCCAGGCTTCACTTCATAAAAATAAAGAAGGTGTTTCATGACGAGAAGCTGCTTCATATACAGGAGCGCAGGGGACAAATTACATCAAGATAGATAGATGATCATATTAATAATTGATTAACAGATGGCAGACATATAGATTTTTCCACAGCTACAGTAGTGAAAAGTTGTTCAAACCAAAATCACTGGTGATATTGTTCTTTGATTGATAATAATACGCTTTTAAAAGTTCATTATTTTTTTTATAACTCTGACACATTTTGTGCAGAAGCTGACTGATTGTGATTTTAGGAGATCTGTGGGTTACCTATAACTCTGCTGGTGTTAGCACTGAAAATCTTGAGGAATTACTCTTTGAACAAAAGAAAATATCATACAGTTTTAAAGTTAGGATCGACACGTCCCTTATTTCTACGTGTTTTTACAAACTCTTCAACTTTTGATGAACTTTTAACCTGAAGATGTTTTGTTAAAACAACTCCTGATGTCTGACAAACACAACAGTGTCAGAAAAATCAACAGAACATTGTGTGATTCACTGCTCCATCTTCATTCCTCAGTCCTGTTTCTTTATGACGGAAAAGTAAACAGTCACAGAGGTGTGGAAACCCAGTGAATGCGTGACTGACTGTCCTCATGGTGTGTATGTGTGTTTTCATCATTCCTCTGATCTGCGGTGAATACTGCACTAATGGCTCTGAAGCAAGAGGGTGTATTTGTTATTGAGTGCACAATAGACTGTGATGACTTTATGTTGAAGTCCTGAACACTGACATGTTGTGGGGGCTCTGTATGTGTGTGTGTGTGTGTGTGTGCGTGTGTGTGCGTGTGTGTGCGTGTGTGTGCGTGTGTGTGTGTGTGGTCTGAGGGTCAGCTGTTGGAATCAGGGACTGAATAGATGCTAATGAGTTGAGGCTGAGAGGTCAGAGGTTGTGTGGATCTGATCAGAAACACCCTGTTTCTACACTGGAGCTGCAGTTAATGTTGTCTAATTTGATTAAAAAAAAACTTACGCCATAGCAACTGCTCCTCTGTTGTCACCTAAATGTGGTGCTAAAACAATTGATAATTAAGAAATTGATGATTAATTAACAGTTAATTTTATCGTTCAGTAAAATCATCATCATGTTTTAGTTTCTTGATAAACAGTACAAGCGCCGTTACAAAGCTTTGTCACGCTCCACACCAAGTCTCTACAAGTTAGTCTTCAGTACACATCAGTTACTAGACCTGAAGAAGCTGGATGAGAGATGAATTCGTCACTAGATACTGGAGGAAAAAACGTACCCCCTATTGCTGATTCACAGGTATCACTTAAAGTTCAAACTTCATTCAATCTCCAGTTTTTAGTTTTCTACGTTACGCCACATCCTTTTTTGGAATAAAAGCACGCAGTCATCCAACTGACATACAGAGCGTCTAGCCAGGTGCTTTGAATCAGTCCGCAGAGACGCTGAAGTTCAAATCCTGTGTTAATCCACCTTAATCTGAATCCTTGCGAATCCTTCATTGTATCAGAAACACTACAGTTTTTTGTGGCAGCCTAATTAAATTTCACAACCTGATAATGAGCAGTGTAATGTATGATCTGTGTATTAAATGTGTCTGACATTCAATGAGCAGCCGCAGCCTACTGTGCTTCACCAGCTGCTGTGATTCAGACCAAAAAGCTGACCGGATTTATATCAATAAAAACTGTACTGGCAGATTGTTAAATTGACATTGAGGTGATCAGCTGATCAGCATGTCCCTGTTGAACTACAGTGATGAGATTGAAGACGCTACAGTGTAGATTTAGAGGTGTGGGGAATTACAGTTGGATCATGATTAACTGTGGGTTTGTCACTGTGACATACAAGATGTTCAAAATAAGAAAACTGATAAGCAGCTTTAAGTAAGTGATCACGTAACAAAATTAGTAGAGAAACATTTGGGTGGGAGTTAGGAACAAGAAGTGTACAAGAATGCATGTAATCTTATATTGTAGGTCAAGATCAAGAATAATGTCTAGGGATTTTTAGTGTGACTTAAAACTGTCTGATTGTCTCTGTTCAAGTTGCTATTCATTCTTGCTGTATCTAAATTTTGTGAAATGGTTTAATGATTAAAATGAGCTAACTGGCTGTGTGTTGATGTGGACAAGACACAGGATGAAAAGATAATGGTACGGTTTTAAGTATTGTATTGTATTTGTTGAAAACCTAAGCAGCCTCTTTAGTTGAGTAATTCTGTCTACTTCCTGTGTTCGCCTAAACCTCACCTCAGGTTATTATGTCCTTACCTTTCGTGCCTTCATCGTGTTGAGAGCGATGTTGAGTCATCTTGAGATTTGGCTGAAGTGGCTTTTATCCTCTTTGGAAATCTCATGTATGAACTGATCCTAATGGGTTGTAATGTTGTAAAGACAGGATGGGCGGGGATTTAAGTGTTAATGTGGGAATAAGGTGGAAGTGAATTAGTAAATTAAAGGGTGAGGGTGGACTGGATGGGTGAATTAGTGTAAGGCGGCATGTCATCGCCATGTTTGTCTTCTTTAATGCCGCTGTCTGTCAGAGAAAAAAAACATTGTACATTCAAAGACGGTTTAAAATATCCAGCTGAAATGGAGTAGAAAAAGAGAGACACACTCAGACAGACAATGTCAGGACGACGGGTCTCAACAAGTTCTCATTAACTGGAAAAGAAAATAACTGTCACACCTCCAGTTGGTGATGACTTTCACTTCTCTGAAAGAATGAAGGTTAACCTGCCTCAGCTTTACCTACAAAGTCAGAGCAGATTTACCATTAAAACATAAGGTTTTATCTGTTAAAGCTAGATAGCTATAGAAAAGCAACAAATCTGCTCTGTGAATTGGTTGAAAATGCTGTTTCTTAGCTGATTTTTGCTTCTAGGTGGCTCGTTTAAAGTGAAGAATCTGGTTAAAAAAAAAAGGGGGCTTGAATATGCACTTTTGTCATTTCATACACGAAATCAGGCTGAAAAAACTGAGGTTGGGTACTAGTTTCAGTAGTAAACTTGTTAGCAGGACATTTCCCACTATTTTCTGACATTTTTTAATTAAATGGTAATTATTGACAGATAAATAAATACTATATTATAAGTTTTTTTTTATTGGTATGTGAGTAATTTTAGTTTTCTTGTTTTTCTCTGCAGCCAACCATCTTCTGTCCAGTAACAATAAAACTGAATCTTGGTGAGTCCACTTTTATGTTTTCTCTCTGCACTTCCCTTTATAACACCGCGGCCATAAAATCAAGGGTCGAGGTGCCAAAATAGTTTCAAGTTTCTGACAAATTTGCAGTTAATCACATGACCCAAATGTTAAAGAATAATCCAGGGGCCCTTAGATTAATTAAATGAAGTTCCACACAGTTGATAAATCAGTTTATCCTCTCTCTACCCTGTGTGTACGTGTTAACGTCCTGTGTATGTGCATGTTAATGTGTTATGTGTAGTTTTGGTCTTGCGGCGGATCAGAAGAGGAGTCAGTATAAAGAGAGAGGAAGAAGTATGAACTCCACAGGATCTGGGAAGAGCAGCACAGTGTCCAGGTCAGTTCACATCTCTGGTCTTCAGTCAGACTCATGGAGGTTTCTGCAGGAAGTGACCCAGTGATCTCAGGTAGAGAGGGGCGTAGACACCGAGGGCTGTTATTAAGCTTCAAACCAATTGAATGACAATACAGAGAAGTCGTTTGTAGCCGACTAAAAAGCAACCAGAGGTGTTGTTATTTGTGCACGTGGATGTAGAGCAGTGGTTCTTCACCAAGGGGTCTGAAGATGATTACAAAAAGTAAAATAAAGAAATAATTAATTTGCACAAAATTACAATATTTTTTTCTAATTTTCTGTAGAAAAATGTTTTTCTTGTAATTTGACAGATAGTTGCCACCTCCTCGGGTCCCAAAATTAATCAATCTGAGCAGGAAAATAACTTATGATCTGTAAGATTTTCATAAAATCAAACTGTTTTTAAAATTATTTACTCAAAAAAAGTTTGTTGTCTGATTTTTTTTTTTATGTGTGACATTTGTTTGGTCCTTAAAAGTCCAGTATGGGTTGGGCTATAGTCACAAATACACAATACTTCATTTTAAAATGTCACAAGCAAAAAACATTGGGACCCACTCACATAAGAGCATGTCAGATATAAAGATGTTAACACAGTTGATTTGAGCAATTGTGATTTGTGTCTGGCTGAAATGTTCTCAGTATTTAACTGAAGCTACTTTCTTACTGTATATTTCCTACAACAGTAAAGACTTGTCTCAGGGCTCCTTTGATTGGTTTGAATAATAACAACAGCTCGCAGTGTCACTGCTCTAACAGAAAGTAGGTGCGGGTCAACAAACTAGCAGGATTTATCTTTGTTTGTAATTTGTGTTTGGATTTAAAGTTGAACTAACTGTTTGTGGTGGATATTACTGTTTTGGGAGGATGATTCATTGGGAGTGGGTGGGCAGGGGGTGTGGCTATGGGTGCCAGGGTTTGTGTGTGCGTAATGGTTCATAATGGGCTGTGGGTGGTGCATCATGGGTAATCCATCCTCTGTTGTATGTTGTTGATACAAGGTTTGAGAGGTTTGTTTCTGTGTGTGTCAGGATGAAAAAGCCAACAGAGCAGTGACGTATAAAAACACAGACATCAGTCCTTCAGGGAGCCACTTCAGCTCCGTTGAAGGTTGTGTTCACACTTATTCAAGTCTGTCTTAAAACAATGTTCAGGTGCCCATATCAACATCGAAACAGTTCTTTCTGGCTGTAATTGCTCCTTCTGTTCACACTGACCATTATAATATCCCTTCCTAATGTGCTTTCACTGTAAGTTAGGGATGATACAATCCACAGTCCTTCTTCTGTGCAAAAAGGTATTCACAAGTTTATCTGAAGCCAATCTGTGGCTTCACTGCAGCTCAACAGGGAAACACTGACTTATTTGGGAAGATATCCCCTTTAGTTGTCTGACTCAGCCAACAGGAGCCTAATGTAAGCGTCAGAAAAACTTTTGAATCCAGTCCATGTTTTTAATTACCAGTTTGAATAAGAGGAAAGATTATAGCAAGAACAAACTGTTTCAATATTCATGTAGATTCATATTATTTTAAGTTAGACATGAAAAATTGTGAATCTGTCCTTGAATATACATCTCATCCTTCACTGTCAGTGGACGGGGACAAACAGCTGGAATTATTCACTGCTGCATTAGCCACTCGTTGCAGTCATGTTATACTGTACATTATCTTCACTGCACCACTTTTTTCCCAATAAAACAAGTTGTCCTTTATCTTGGCAGCACTGAATGCAAACCCAGGTTTCATCATGCAGTCCCTCCAGGAATCTCTGATCTTGTTATCACAAGAATTTATGCAAATGAGTCCCTGCACTTTGTTTGACAAATTGCAATGTTTTTAAATCCACACAATTCTTCCACATAAAAATGGCCAAACTCAAATAATGCGTGCCAATGTTACAGATCAGATCTCATTTTTATACATTTATTGGCACCACTCCATTAATTTACCCTCAGACTGTGTTTCGCAGCGGCATGACTTCTCCAATTGATCTAACGCCTAAAAGACTTTTATGGTTTTATGGAGCCCTTTGGTGACATGACATGACAGGTAGCATTGTTTTACCTTATTGAGTCAATACAGGAGAAAAACTACTTACAGAGGCTGGTAGTGGTAGCCAGCTGCAGGCTAGTGGCTACAAGCCCATAAAAAGCCCATAAACAGGACATTCCAGAAATCCAGAGAAATCCCTACAATAAGTTTATTTTCCCTCTCACTGGAACTAGCAATTTTAATAATACTGCAATTTAAGACAAAATAACCAACAATGGTTGCATTTTTCTAAAGCCGCTGCAAAATGAGCTCCACTTTAGGTCATTGTTGGCCACAATAATCACAAAAACAACTTTTCAAGATCCTGGAGGGACTGATTGCCTGGTGCTGGTCAAGTTTCTACTGGTCTTTACCCTTTCTAGGTGGGGCTGCTGAGGAGCTTGGGAAGGGCAAAGCATTGCTGCAATCTCCAGGGAGGCGGAGGCATCACACTAACTCATTAGCTCACTAACTAAATAATGAACTATCTCACTAACAGACTAACCCACTAACAGAAAGCTGTGTGTGAAAAGTACTAACTGCCTGTCTGTGTTTTCGTAGTGTTTCAGAGGTGATGGAGCAGTCAGAGGAGCACCCAGAGGAGATCCTCCTTACCCTGTGGTTAGACTGACTAAACTAACCAGCAGACTAACTCACCAGCTAACTAAGTGACCGGCTGACTGACTTACTGACTGAGAGACTGTCTGTGTGTGTGTCCACAGTGTGTCAGAGCTGCTGGACCTGTACGAGGAGGACCCTGAGGAAATCCTCTTAAATCTTGGTTTTGGTCGAGAAGAACCCGACCTAGCCTCGAAGGTTCCTTCCAGGTTCTTCAACAACTCCTCCACAGCGCGAGGCATTGACATCAAGGTACCGACAACAGCAGTGTGAAAACAGTGGAAACAAACTTCAGATTTAATTTAGATTGTTTTTTGAAGCTTTTTGAAATGCAGACGACCGCAACACAAATACCAGTAAACTCCCGGAGACTCTAGCACAGCAATCTTACACTGTAACACACTCCTACACAACTGCACAGTCCCATTTCACTATCTAAACTAAATACACTAAACACAAAGTACAACTGAGGCTAATGAGAATTTTATAAAGGTCATAAACTGAAGTACAGTATTGAAAAGTTGGACCTTATGATGGCGCTAGATGAAGAGTCACCCAACAGCAAATTTCATGACAAGGAAATGTTGTACACATATCACAAAAATACCACAGATGTATAACTCATGGTGGCGGTAGAGTAAACCTCACAGGATCACCAAAGTCATTAGGATTCATCCTCTGGGAGCCATGAATATCCGTACAAAACTTTGTGCTAATCCATCCTGTAGATGTGTAGATATTTCAGTGGATAAGTGAAAACTTTGACCCTCATGTGGTGCCGCAAGATAAGTCCGAGAACCATGAAAGTCGTTAAGATTCATCCTCTGGGGACCATGAACGCCTCTACAAAATTCCATTACAATCCATTCAGTAGGTGTTTAAATATCTGGACCAAAGTTGTGGACCAGCACTAGCACGGCTAAAAACCAACAAACTCCCTTC
Source organism: Seriola aureovittata (assembly GCF_021018895.1). Taxonomy (NCBI): domain Eukaryota; kingdom Metazoa; phylum Chordata; class Actinopteri; order Carangiformes; family Carangidae; genus Seriola; species Seriola aureovittata. The sequence continues at coordinate 7,700,077 of NC_079374.1, read as the reverse complement.
GAGAATCTGTCAAGGTGTTAGTTTTGCCTTTGCTGTGGAGAAACACATTTTTGGTCATAAATGGTCATAAATTTCACCTGTGAGAACAGACCAGATTTACTTTTTTGGAGTCTGCTGCCCGACTTATCAGTGCAATTACTCACTGATACTGTTTTATAATGACATCACTTCCTGTGGCTGACCTGCAGGTCTATCTGGGAGCCCAGCTGCAGCGCATGGAACTGGAGAACCCCAACTACGCTCTGACAAGTATGTGCCTCCACAATGTCTGCATTACTCTGTTTACAGTGTGTTTTTAGTTTCAGTAGGGTGGCAATGTGCGAACACCTCTGTACTGCAGGTGGAGGGTTAACCGTGTTAGTGATGAGAGGCTCGGAGGTTCACGTCCTGCAACTGTAGATAGAGGAAGTGAAGTTCAAAGAGTGTGTGTGTGTGTGTGTGTGTGTCCTGTTCCCAGTATTATTGTGGTGTTTTGTGGGGTCCTTCAGCCATATTAGCTGTTCTGCCAATTGCCTGGACAACACTGCCGGCAAGGACAAAGATCTGTTTGTCCCAGACTCTCACACACACTTACAGCACACACACACACCACGCGCACACACACACACACATATACACATACACACACACACACATGGACAGAGAGAGCTGCTCTGCTAACATCCTGGCCTCTTTTTTTTAACCTTCGTTTGCATGAAGGTATGGGCTCTGTAATTACACACACACACACACACACACACACACACACACACACATGCACACACACACACGCACTCACATACACACACATACACACACATACACTCACACACACACACACACACATGGACAGAGAGACCTGCTCTGCTAACATCCTGGTCTCTTTTTGTTTTTTAACCTTCGTTTGCATGAAGGTATGGGCTCTGTAATTAAACACACACACACACACACACACACACACACACGGCTGATTCTCTTCTTCTTGACAGTTTAACTGCTTTGGTGCTATAAAAAAGGACTTAACCAAGGATCCTCTGTGTGTGAGAAGATGAATCACTCCGTAGCTGAAAGTACATCAGGTCTGCAAAAGTTTGATTTTACACCTCATTGGCTGTTTAACCAGTCTGATCATCATTCGTTTGAAACAAACAATGCAGTGAATGAGTGTTGGTCAGCCAAGCGGTCTTAACACTTTTACTTAAACACAGTATTAATTGGTTTTGACTGGACTTTGTATCTCTGCTCTCTTGGTTTTTTCAGTCCATTTGTGGCCACTCCGTTTTGCTGTTTGTTCCATTTCTGCTTTTATCTTTTAACTTCCAGGTGCTATTGCTGTCCTTAGTAAATACAAGTGAAAGATCTTGACCCTGATCAGTTCACACAGCCTACTACACATTTCTCACATGTCAACATTTCTGAGGAGGAAATAAGGCCTGACAACACCACACGCACCGCAGATAGATTTAAAAGACAACCTTTTCCAGCTTAACTTACTTTACAGCAGCAGCTTGATGTTTCTACGGTGAAACATTTCTAGATGGTTCACTTATCACTTTATTGACATCATTTGCATTTGTCACAAATTAACAAATTCACAAAAACATTTCCACAAAATTTTCACTCTGTTGATATTGAAAATATGAATTACAGTATTGAGCTTGTTAAACAGTAATAAGCCCATGTCATGGTGCAATATAACAGTGTAACTAATCAAATGAGTTTCCACTGTGACTCTGTGTCAACACTTTTTTGAATGGCAACACTCAGACGTCTGTTATGATGTCATGTTGTTAGTTACACATAATAAAACACACTCTGACCCGTCGCTGTGACTGTTGTAACGGTGACATGATTCCAGCTCTGTGTAGGAAGAATGATCTAAATAGCTCCACTATGTAAATATATGACCAGTTATTTAACCCACAGTGAGACACATTGAGGAAGAAGAGACATCTCTCACAAGTGTGCAGTCGACGTTTGTCAGACTGTTGTGAATGAATGTGTCTCAGTCTCCTCCAGCTGTGGCTGCCCTTCACGCTGTGATGTTTTATTGTGTAACTGGTTATATATTTGCTAAAATGCCACTGCAGCATTATCACACGCAGCAGATGTTCACTTACACAAAGCAACACATTCCCACCCCTGGTGCAGACAGGAAGTTCATACACAAAACAGCGGAGTCGTAGAACTTCCTTGTTACTGAAACGCATAAGGTCAATGGATTCATTCTTTGATTATTTTGTCCAAATACTTGAAAGGCCACAGAAAAACATAATGAATTGATCAGGTGGTCACTGGTAAACAAACTGATTTCTGCTCAGTCTTGCCATTTGTTCGGGATTCAGAAAATAAAAATATTTTCCTGTTGGTCAAAGTCCACCAGAGGTACTAACCTGTGCCATAGATGTCTAAAACAAACAACCCGATGCTGTGCGTTATGTACACTGAGAACGGGCGTGACTGCTCATACATGCATATTGTTTCCCACTGCTTCTTATCTCAGGAGCACAACCTAATTTTCTTGTTATCTGCAGATAACAACTAAATGAGTCACGAGCTGTTTGGTGGCATGCCCACTGAGGCTCGATGAACTGAGTCAGGAGGAGAGACGAGAGCCAATGTTTAGGGGAACCAGAGTCTGAGGGGCAGAAAAACAACTCATGATGACAAAAACACATCAAAGGGCCTGCTGAGAGAAAAAGAAAGCAGGAGTTAGTTCACTGTCGGAATGCTTTGACTCACTAACTTCGATCATGCAAACGCACTATGTGCAGAAAATATCCATCTTTGGTGCCCCTCCGTGTTATCATCAGGAAAGATGGTGGCAGGCAGCGGTGCAGGATCCTACAGAGGCAGGACAAACGGCCCAAAAAGCAGGACATACATCTGGGTCGGTCGTAAGAAACTCTGGTGTGTTTGTCCATTTGGTTCCGTTTGTTTTGGGCTGTGAAAGTTCCGAGTCGAACTCTGGTGCAAACTAAGCAACCCGGCCTGGACCGCCTGGAGAGTCCTGGCCTGCCTCCAACTGGACTCTAGCATGGTTCGTTTGTGGTGTGGAAGTAACATGGACTGTGCTGGATACAGATACAGTGTTTCCCTCAAAAAAAAACTCCTGTGAGAACTGTGATCTCCTGATCTATATATATGATCTATAGCAATATAGATCATATATTTTTTTATTTTTCTAACAATTAAAACTTTTGCCAGAACAATTGTTTAAAAGATCTTTAACAGTGGATTGTCAGGTCCGTTAAAGACATCATAGATTGCTTTATGATTAGATGTTACTTTAAAACTTATGTTTAATCACGAAAAATAAACACAAAGTGCAGTAAACATAAAAAAAGAAAAACGAAATCAGTTCTCCTCAGTACACACACGCAGTTTTTCAGGGTACTTGGTGGGTATGTTGTTCCAAGTATCTTAGAGAACTTGTCTCAGTGTCTTCTGTCTCTTCATGTGATCCCAGACTGCGTGATGTTGAGATCAGGGCTCTGTAGGAGCTCAGACCATCTGCTGCGAGACTCGTCTCTGAAGACGGTTCTTATGACTCTGGCTGTATGTTTGAGCTTGTTGTTATTCTTCAGAATGTATTTGGCACCAGCCAGATGTTTCCCTGATTGTACTGCATGATGGATAAGAATCTAAACATGCACCGAACTGTACATTTTACTAAAGGCGACAGTGTGCTCAGAGACAGATCAGTCTGTAGTGTTCGTAGCTCTTCTGAACCACCACACTTTAAGGTGGGATGAAAAGCTGGCTTTCATAGAGAGGGGCGAGATGTGATCATCATTGAAGTGAGGATAATTGTGAGGATAATTGTACATATTTTTGGACAGTCTCCCCTCCAGGGTATTCACAGTGTTGAACCTCTTGGAGAACTGGTGTGGAGAAAATTCAAGTCCTGGTTACTTCCTCACCTCTGCACACCTGGTCAAACTGAATTTAAAAAAAAAAGGGAGTTTTAATGTTGGATTGTCGTTTTTTGGAAACTGACACTGAAAATGTGTGTGTGTGTGTGTGTGTGCGGGGGAGAGGTTTAAGATGCTGTTTGACAGGCACTTATCTTGAATCATACTGATACTGATGTTGGTTGAACCTGATGCTGTAAATGTCTGGTTTAAAACTAGCTGCATCGACTCCGATCAGAACTGGATCCGTGTGTGTTTTTTTCTTTAAGCGAACTGCTCCTTTAACAGTCTCTGGTCTGTCTGTGGTTCCTGGAATCTTTCTTCTTTTCCAGAACATTCTCATACTGTCCCATCGTTTCCCTGGATCCCAGACACGTGTGTGTGTGTGTGTGTGTGTGTGTGTGTGTGTGTGTGTGTGTGTGTGTGTGTGTGTGTGTGTGTGTGTGTGTGTGTGTGTGTGTGTGTGTGTGTGTGTGTGTGTGTGTGTGTGTGTGTGTGTGTGTGTGTGTGTTGTTGTTTGTTATGTAAGCCCTGTTCTCACCATCTGAAAGAATCTCTTGGGATGAGGAGTAGAAAAAAGAGCGAGTACGTGTCGTTTTCTCTTATTCCTCACTTCCTGTTTTAGGATCCTAAGAATGAGCATTAGTGCAGAGTCAGCAGTCAGCAGGAAACACACTCACACAGTATTACTGTCGTCACACGAGGCTGCTGTAATAAGAGGTTCATGTTCTGTAGTCGTATGCAGATGTGACTGAAATAACTGGACGATTGTCTGTTCGACTGACTAGTTGATACAATAATTTGTTCAATATGTGTTTTAACGTCAAGGTTTTTTATGTTTTTGTTTCTTGTAGCTTCTTTCAGAATCCTTTAGCTTGTTTTAAAGGTACAACAATTGATTTTTTTTTTGGCAATTTGGTGGCAGCAGAATAAACTGAGAGCATGACTCGGACATTTTATCAACTTAAAAAAGTTGTTACGGCTAACATTTTAGCAAGTAGTTGCCCTTTAATACGTTTAGCAGACACAGAGCAACATTATTATCACATTGGAGTTGTGTTTGTGTCCACCTGATAAATCTAAGTCCAGTTTTCACTCAACTTTTAGCTCCAGTTTTTGTCTCTGCCAATTCCACTGTCTTCACCAGCTTGTCACTAACTTGGTCTGTCTGCTGTTTGTGGGTTTATCAAGAGCTCTCTGAAAACAGCTGTCTGTTGCAGCTGGAAATGAGGTTAATGAACGCACTAATACTGAACCATACAGCAAATGTGCCAACCAAAACAAGGAGCTAAATAGGGCTCAAAAGCTCCGTAGAGCTGCAGAGTTGTGGATTCAGTGAGTTATGGGCTGTGGGCTCCAACTTGAGCCTTTTTCTTTTTTGAGACTTTTCAGCCCACGTTCGTTTGCATGTTTTCAAATTGGCAACAAAAGTTTGTAGAATTACCTATTTCAGTTCCGACCCATGGATGTGCACACATGTGTAGCTTATGTGTATGTATGTATTTTTTTAAAATGTCGGCTCAGATCAGGTTTTCAGTACAACTGTTCTTTACTGTGGAGATGTGTTGATTTTTGGCCGACCTGGTGGCCTCGTGGTTAAAATGCATAGTATGTAATCACAGTATCCGCAGTTCACTTCTGGATCTTTGTTCTGTTTCAGTCCTTCTATAATCTATATTTTGACAGCAGTGATGTAACTCAACAATAAAATTTAACAACCAACAGATCTGTTTTTAGGAGTTACGAGGTCCCGATGGGGTCAGAGGTGAGACAGTAAGAGAGAGTAGGCATGTTCTCTATTTCAGGTGATATTGTAACATCAGAGAGAGTTACAGGGAATTTACAGAGCCACAGAGAGAAGACAGAAATCTGTGTTTCATAACAGACTGACAAGTATTTAGACACAGAGCGATGGAGAGGAGGAGGGGAGGAAGGAAGGAAAGTATGCAAGTCATCATCCTGTTAAAGACGAGACTGACAGCTCGACTTACACAACCATAGAAGAAGAAGAAGGAAGGAGGGAGGAGTGGCTCTGACGTCTGTGTTCAGTCCCAACATGAAGCGTTTTTTTTCCCCAGTCTTTTACTGCAGAAACTTAAAGAATCCAAAACTCTTTTTTCAAACAAGTGTAGGACTCTGTCAGTGGGATGGAAGATATTTCATCTGTTTCCAATAATAGTTTGTTTTTTTTGTGAATAAAGTGTTATTTTCTTCTTTCTGGAGCAGTGATCTTCCTAAGTCTGTGTGTATCTGAACTCACTCTCTTTCTCATTACTTCCTATATAATAAACACTTATATATATATAGATATCTATAAAGTTAATTTATAGATATAAATCTATTGCACCATATAGTGGTTTTAGAGACAGCTCAAGCATTTCCATCTGTCCGTTTTTATGCACATTTTCAATTTGTGTATTAAAAAAAACCTGTGTAGAAATGCTGGACATGACGCAATAATCCAAATAAGTACCTGAAACATGTTTTTTCATGTTTGTTTGAGGTTTCTTTCTCTTTTTTCCATCTCATTGTGTCCTCTTTGTCTGAAGTGGTGTAATAGCACTCAGATGGAGAATTAACACCATCAGCTGTTTATCTCGATGCACCCAACTCCTAATATTTACATAAGAGTGGTGGATGGAAACACATTAAATGTCCTATATTTTATACTTTTCCGGTGTTTTATTTGATGTTTAGATATTCATAAGAAGATATATTTGTTGTTTTAAGTACAAAAAAATGTTTGAACGTAGTTTTACATCTGCTCTCTGGAGCTCTAGTAACAATAGGTTGGTGAGCCAATCAGATCAGAGGCTCTGAGCCCCTATTCTGATTGGCTGACTATTTTCTGAGTGATTGAATAAAATTAAAACAGATTTCCAGTAAACATCCAGAGAAACCAAATCCTTCAAGGTTGAGTGGTGGGTCTGGGTGGGCGGGGCTTGGGGCATTGCTGCTTTGTTGTGACATCACAAAGTTCCAGAAGTCCTGACGCCTCGTTTTACAGGCTGTGTGCGTTTCTCTGTGGAGTGCTTTGACATTTTCACAGCATTAATATAGAATCTAGACCTGTTTTACAATAAAAAAAGACATGGGAATCTAATTTTATACAGTATGGGACTTTTAATTACCATTTTCTTTTTCTATTTTTTTGGAAATTAGGTTAAAATTTGCACTTCCTTTGGGACTGCACTTAACTTTTTTACTCCGGTTTGAAATGAAATAAGACTCCTTTGTCCTCATAAGGCTGAAGATGAGACTGAATGACCTTGTAAGATGGATGTGTTTTGGGGAGTGCTTTAAAAACCAGCTCAGAGACAACAGGAAACATCCAACCGGCAGAGATATGTGAACTGGCTCAGAGAGGGAAGAGCGTTGCCTGGCAGCTGGATGTTGACATGTTCAGACTCTTAACTAATCTGCCTTTTGATCTATTCACTCCCAGTTATTACACTCAAAGAAATGGTCTTAAACTTTTTTCGAAATCCTTTGTTCTCAATCTTTAGGCTCCCTACTGTAAACATCTCATCTTACTCAAGGAGTTTTCTTCCATCAGGACAGAAGTTTTTGCCTCATTAGTGTTGGCACAGTAGACGTATGAGGTTTTTTTATTCCATCAGCTGTTGGCTTTGTAAACAAAGGATCTGTTCAGACCTGGTATTTACATGCGTCCTCAGTGATCTGATCACAAGTGGACAGCTCTAAGTACGTCAGTTCGCACCTGGCTTGTGTCTCCACATGTCTCGAGTGACCACTTGCGATTGGATCTCACTTGCTCGATATGCAAACAGACATGTATGCATTGTTGTTTTTAGCCAGTCCGACCGTGAAGGAGGGAGAGAGAGAGAGAGAGAGCAGGAAGAAGGGGCTTAGCAAATCAATGTACTGCACACAGCTTGACACTGAAATATCTTTTTGAAATAGTAAAATATTTTCGGTTCATAATGAAACAGTGTTGGGACTAATCAGACTGTGGCAGAGGACGTCAGTACGGTAGGCGGTCCTTCAGTGTGGCCCAGGAGGCGTTCGTGTTCACTCTGCTAAAAGAATGTGGCCTCGTGTGGCCCAGACCACCTGTGAATATGGTCTGAGTGATCGGATCTCAAATGTGTCCTCAATGCGTCTTGGGTGCGATCACACCTGAACTTAAAGCTGTCCACTGTGTGAACAGGGCCCAAGTGTGATTGGCCTGTTACAGCTGTGGACGTGACGGTCTCCCTCCTCGTTTCTGGCTTCTTCCTCTCGCTGCTTTCACTAAATATTTTTGGACTTCTTACAAAGCTAGCCAACTACATACGACCTGTTTGACTGTATCTTTGAATGTAGCCTTCACCTCCATGTTCCCTTTAGGTCCAGAGCAACCAGTGATAAAAACACAACTTTGTGCATGATGTGAGCACAGAAAGTACTGAAATAATAGCTGCCTTCCAACTATATTTTGATACTGAATACCTTCACAAAACATCGCCACAGAGTCTTTCTTATTATTTGTTGCTGCTAGCTGACATACAGAAATAACAACTCTTACATTTACACACTAACACACAGTGTTAACAGCTCCCACCAACCAGAGAGCAAAGCAAAGCAACTTACAACACCCTCCCATAAACAAGGTAATAGGTAATGCTGTTTTTACATGTAGTTTGCATATCGTCTCTGTGAAGCACTTTGTGACTGTATTTTTGTTTCTGTCCGTCACAGGTCGTTTCCGTCAGATCGAGGTCCTGACCACAGTAGCTAATGAGTTCTTCCAGCTCTACAGTCAGGTCTCTGGTCAGCCTGTCCAACGCATCAGCTCCAGGGACCAAGGTAACCGTGGCAGCTACTGTAAATGCTGAAATTGTGATTTTATTATGGCCTCTATTCGGGGGTTCAGGTTAAATTAGAGACATGCTTTTATTCCCAGTTTCACCAGATTTCTAGTTAATGCAAAAAAAGAAACATGGAAAAACTGGAATTAAGAGGTGGGTTAGATGGGTATTTCTTGAAAAAAAAAATAGAAACTGTGTTGAGAATGACATTAATCTATACTGAAGGAATTAGTGCTATGTAAAATCTGCAGCTGGGGTTTGTTAGAGAACAATCTTTCTGTAACAATATGTCCGCCTTGTTGTGAAACATATTGGACATGTTATCTACTAGAGACGTGGGTACAACAATTTTATTTTATCCCTCTCTCAAAATCTCGTTGTTTAACTCATTATCTTCTTCATCTTGTCTCGTTCAGGAGGAGAAGTAGGAGAAGGGGGAGGTGATGAGTCGATTCCTCCTCTGAAGAGAACCAACTCCGCTCTGAACGTCGCCAAACTCCTCAAGAAAACCATCAGCAAACACAACCTGCTCGCAGCCGCCCCCGAGTCACCTGAAACACACACACCTAACCAGCACACACAGGTGAACGGACACACATCCTCTGATCACACGCACACCAACGGTCACGCACACGCCGGCTCAGAGCAGGACGGCTGCAGCACTGACCAAACCCACCAGGGGGAGACAGTCAGCCAGAAACATGTCCGCAAAAAAGACAGCTGTTCCCTGGCGACGGTTACCGAGGAAACCAACGGGGATGGAGAGACAGATCGGCTTACAGACAACAGGTACTGGTGGAGCTAATATTTAAAGCAGTTTGCACTGGTGGAAGAAGCACTCTAATCAATATCATCTACTTAAAGCTACAATATGCATTATTCACATACTGATTGACAGCTGCGAGCTCCCACCCTGACGTTGGCCTTCTCTGATTGGTTAGAAAGGCAACACTCACTCAAAAACATCACAAGATAATATCTCTGCTCTGCTGCCAGGCTGTTGAATGATTCTGGGTTACAGAGGCATCTGACAGCACCTCTATATTTTTAGAGCATATTTGGAATGAAAACATATTAGAACAAAGTTACATACTGTAGCTTTAAGTAAAATTACCAGTACAATAAAGTGATAATACTTAATTACAACTAAAAGTCCTTCATTTAAAATCTTACTCGAGCAAAATAACATAAGTATTATCAGCAAAATGTACTTAGATATCAAAGTAAAAGCATTTGTTGCATAGAAAACCTGCCCCTGTGAGCGGTACATGTATATTATAGTATATATATTCAATGTTATTAGGTTGTTAATACTGAATCATCAACGTGTAGGCAGCATTTTATTGTTGTAGTAATACTATTGTATTGTAGCAGCTTCATATACAGTTAGGTAGTTTAGTCCAGTGGTTCCCAACCTAGGTGTCAGGCCCCTCCAAAGGGTCACAAGATAAATCTGAGGGGCCATGTGATGATTAATGGGAGAGGAAAGAGGTAAAAGCAGTTTGACTAAAAGTTCTAATACACAATTTTTTTTTTAGGACTTTTCTATTAATCTTGCTTTTTTGTGAAATGATGGATTATTTGACATGTTTAAATGAAACCAAGTGAGCGTAGGTTTTTGTTGGAACTGATAGGTTAGTCCTAGACATCAACTTCTGACAACTGACAAGAGGCCCAAATTAGACACTATCTTTTTTTTTTTGATACAGAGTCACAAGCCAAAAAAGGTTGGAAACCACTGGTTTAATATTTAACAATGTTATGCATTTATGTAAGATCTTAATTTGTAAAGTATGTAGTAACTAAAGTTGTCCGATGAATGTAATGGAGTAAAAAGTTAAATATTTACATCTGAAGTGTAATGGATTAGAAATATAAAGTAGCATACAATGAAATACTTAAAGTACAAGCACCTGAAATTTGTTCTTAAACACAGTACTTGAGTAAATGCACTTCAAGTCTGTATTGTTGCTGTTGACTAACATCTGGCCTCCCATCAGTCCTGAACAGAGCGGCACTGGACCAGCAGCCAATGGAGAGCATCAAACAGGGTCAGCTGACCTTCAGTCATCCAATCAGAGAACAGAGGAGGGAGCTCAGGTGGTCAAAGAGGAGAAGAACCTGACCTCAACCCCAGAGAAAGCTCCGCCCACCCTGGCCCCACCGCAGCTGGCCCAGCTCCGCACCGAAAATGCCGACTCCTTCGACATGGAGGAGGTACGATGTTCTCCTGCGCTCTCTCTGGTTCTAATATCCAACCTCCTCCCACACAGAGATGTAGTGTTCTTCAGGGTTCTGATGTTTGCTCGTCTATAATCATGTAAATCACCTTCCATGCAAAGAACTTGTGATGTTCTCTTCTGTTCATAAAACTCCCAATCCTACAATGACAAGTGTTGGTTGACTTATCTGTTGTAAAGCAGGCGTGGCTCTGTTCTTGGTGCATTCAGGTGTGATTTAAAGTGATATTTGATGGTTGGACAGCTTTTCTGACTCGACTGTCAGTGGAAAACCAAGGTGAAAACCTGTTTGACGATTCTGCTTGATGGAGTAAATACACCAGGACCTTCAGGGCAATTTTACCTGCTGACGACCCAGACGAAAGTCCGCTGCTGTAGGTGGACAAGCATGTTGACCCAGTGTATCTGCTTAAAGCCACGCTGTTGTTTACAGACTAGCCAGTTAGTGAAAGGTTTCAGGCTTTTCTTTGAGTGAAGGTGCTGTTCTTTTTTTCTTTATTTTAAAATCCAGTCTGTTGTTTGTCGTTTAGATCCAGAGTAACGATGATGAGGGTCTGCCATCCAGAACTTCCAGAGCCACCGGTGAGTTTACCCCAACCTCTGATGTCACCTGCTCACCTTAATGTCCTGTGGGCGTTTTCCTGCGCACAAACAAAAGTTATCTTAACATTAATTTACCCCTCTGCACTTTTTCTTTACATCTGTGTTTACTTGCTAGTAGTCTTCTTCTCACCTGTCTTTGTTGGAATAGTGTGAAACCACTGGCGACAACGTGGGCCCAAGGCTGGGTTACCAACCTGGCAAAGTTTGAACCTGCCCAAGGTCCCCGGATCCTTAAAGGCCCCAAATCCCTCATGCTTACTTCATATCACTTGGCTCTACATAATTTAATTAATCACAAATTTATTAGAAATTTGCACCATTGAATTAGAATATTAACATGTCGTTCACCCTCCATCTTGTGGTTCTGGTCTCGTCGGTTTAATTAAATTATCAAATTTTTTATTTGTGTCAAATAATTTATCACCATCATCAGAGGACTGTAAGGCCGCAACCAACAGTTGTTCATTATCAGTAGGTCTGACAGTATTTTCTATAACAATCTATTGATTATTTAGTAAATAAAATGTGAGAAAATAGTAAAGAATGCCCATTATTATCTGCTGAAGCACAAGTGAACATCTTCAAATATCTTGTTTTGTCTGACCATCAGTCAAAAATCCAAAGATGTGGACTGAACTATTACAGCAAACAAACTAGTAAATATTCACCTTTGAGAAGCAGGTACAGGTGAATTTTCGACAGTTTTGCATAAAAATGACTTAAATGATCATCAAAATTGTTGCCAGCTGTTTACTGTCAATGACCTAATAAATTAATACACTAATTATTTAATCTTTAAATTACTGGTTGGTGTCTGAGTGCCAGGGGAAATACTGAAACTGCCATGGATAGAGGGGGTCGAGACCTTGGCAGATTGTATTAAAAGTGTATTAGATAAACTCTTATGTAATGCAGCTCTGTGCCTGACTGATAGGAAACAAAAATCAGCAGGCTCATGAAACAACGTCTGTATTATCAAGGATGTTCAGACCACAAAAGACACGTTCACACATTTTCTCGGCACACACAGTCTGCACAGATAGATTGTATAAGTCAGGCTTGATCCAGTAAGTCAGGCTCATATTTTAGGAATTTCAGAATACCGAAACATGATATTTTCTCCACCGCTAGAGTTAAACTATGCGCATAAATCACCGAAATACCAAAGTAGTATTATGTAATGTTTTTCTTAACTTAAGTCTGCCCTTACATCAGGGTTAGACTAGCCTGCTTCAAACACACAGCTCCTTCTATAGCACTTTGTTCAGACTGTAACATTGTGTCTCACTGGCTTAGATAGTAATATCAGTAATTATTGAATGATAATACTACTAATAATAATGATAATAATATGATGATAAAAAAAACAACAACAATAAAACCAACAGGACAAATAAAAAGCCAAAAAAAAAGACCTGAAAAATAGGATAACCCCAAATTAAAACTCTATTAAAAAGATTTTTTCCTTTTTAAAAATACCAAGGGGCCCAGGAACGATACACTGGCCAAATTGCATCTTTCCATTAACTTGTTTGCATTCATGCCACATTGCGTCAGGCTCTGTGTGAATACACATTTATTTAGACAGAGCCCCTCTGGTCTGATACTGCAGGATTGTATCTCTCTAAATCTAGATTTTTCTTTAATGTAATTGTGAAAAAAGTATAAACGTTAAATTGTAATAGTCATTCAACCACACCTGTGCTGTATCTTTTATATAGAACCTCTAACTGTATGATGGTAATTGGCTTGAATAAATTTAAGGGCTTAGATTTAATCCTTAACAAGCCAAATCAGTGTCACCTTTTCATGATTTTCCAAGAAGCCACGAGGACAAGTTAGATTTTCAATAAGGCGTCATGATGATTCTTATAAAGATGAAAGAAAGTCTTGCAAGACTTGAAATGCATGTTTCCAAAACGACTGAAATTCCTGAAAGAGCTAAACACTAAAGGCGATAGAAAGTCTGAGATTTTTATCCTAAAGGATTCTGTTGGAAATCAGTATCGGTATCAGTTTATTACCTGGTACAGTAAAAGATACAGGGATCCAGAGCTGTGTCTTTTTTGTATTAGTCAAAAATCCTGGCAGTAGCATTGTGGGTAAACAGTAATGTAATTGACTCTGAGTTGAAGAATACAATGAAATTGTTTTTTTCCATTCTTGAAATTAACAAATCAAATTGTGGCCTGAGTCTAAATCACTCATATCTGTTTAACCAGATTTAACAAACAAAATCTGACTGGATCTTCTGTCTCTCCACTTTATATCCTCCAAGTAGAGTCTCTGCTGAGTATCTATTGAGTATATTTCTGTATATAAGAGTGTATATATGAGAGTTTATACTGTATAAACACAGTCTCTTTCTGTATGCAGCAGACATTTTTCATTTGTCTCAATTTACTCAGATCTCAGGCAGGACAGACTCTTTATGTTCAGTATGAATGAGTCTACTCTGCCGCCTGCTGGACAGATGTGGTACTGCAGGAATAATCATGATGTTTTTTATTCTCTGTGTCTCTCTCTCAGATCTGTTGAGGACAGTCAGTCAGCAGTCAGACAGCAGTGGTTTTGCTGAGGAGCCCTCAGCCGACTCCAACAGCTACTTCAAGGTCAGTTTGAGCGTTTTATTCAAAGTTTTCGTCTGAGCTTAGGTCACCACCTTTGACCCTTTTGAATTATTTGAACTGACTCATTTAATTCCAGTCAGAGTCTCATCACACCAGGAGGAGAAACACGCCTGCTGATTAGTCACAGGTGAACTGCAGGAAAATGATTTAATGGTGTGTAGTAAGAGCTTGTATCCCAGTCTGGAACATTTATCTTTCAGGAAAAAAACATTCAGAACCACTTTAGCTGCTGCAGATTCTCTAATGTCTGTAGAAAGGGTCCAGCAAATAAAATCCTTCAGACTTAGAAATAAGGAATCAAACACACACATTGATATAAGTAAGTTATTTGCCTCAGCGGGCTTTACAATCTGTACAGCATATGATACTGTCTGTACATAGACCCTCAATAGATGTCAGGCTTTTCTTTTAAGAGGGAAAATTATTTGATTTTCCATATGAAAACACAAGAAATTACATTATTTTACAGTTTTTGGCATTTATTAATGGCAGAATTATTCCACTCAACTCATTATTGAATATGAATCTCATGGTGAATTTCATGCTGCTGCTACACTTAATCTTATTATACTAAACCACTAATTGGCTCCAAATTTCTGCTTTGAATTTACTTCACAGCAAAACCTTGTGACCTCTTACAAAACTCAGTGTGCAGTTTGGATCCATTGTCACATTTTAGATGTGTAGGAGTTGTTGGCAGTTCAGTGATTGATTTCCTTTCAAAACTCAAATGCTTTTGTTTAAATAACTGTTTGATATTCAAAGAGGTAAAATTATCCAATATTTCACAAAAAAATCAGTTGATATAAATTTGTGCAGCAGAATGAGACTTTTACTTTTGATATTTAAGTAAACATTAATAGTAATGTACTTTGATTTAAGCAGGTGACTTCTTCCATGTCTAGTGTTTAATTGATACTTAATTTTAATTAGGTGCAGGAAAGTAGTGACAGCTGTGACAGTGAGACCACTGTGACATCGCACCCATCACAAGATGTGGCCACGCCCCTCGCACTGGACCAACCAGCGTTCATTTTGCCAGATGCCAGAGAGGAGGAGGCGGGGCCTGGTGGCACTGGTGAGGCTGATGGGAGGAGCAGATCCAGGGAAGAAGACGAGCATGATGGGAGTTCAGAGGAGGTTACACAGTACACAGCTCACCAGCTCCCCAGGAACAGACCAATGGGAGAGCAGCAGAATGAGACCCGGGACCAGGAGCCAGCCGAGAATGGGGGCCAGACTGATCCTGAACCAGAACCACAACCAGATATGGAGATTCCACATAGTATGTCTGCTGTAGAACAAGAACCACAAGACACTCAGAACCAGACAGAGACCGCCGCAGACACAAAGCCCCCTACAATGGGAGTGGAAGCTGGGGACGAGACCCAAGAAGAGCACGCATCCTTGGACGGTTCTGATTCATCCTGTCCTTCTGCTCCTTCCTCTCCGGTCCTCAGTGCTCTGAACCGAGCCAAACAGTACCAACTGAGCAGGGGTGGGCTGAGGGTCGAGACCCCAGGGAGAGGACGAGGAAGACGTGGCATCCCCCTACAGAGGTCCTCCTCCCTGCCCTCCTCGCTCCTCTCGCCCTCCAGGGTCGTGTCCTCTGTCAGGATCCAGTTTGGACGAGGACAGACGTCGTCCACCCAGCCCAGGTTCTCGTTCAAATACAACCAGGAGGCCGGGGAGGACAAGGAAGATGGGGAGGATGGTGAGAAAGAGGAGGAGGAAGGACAAACCAACTGTCTGTCCACTCTGATCATAAACCCCTCCTCCTCGTCTCACTCTAACAACCAACCACTAAGGCTTCCCACAGATTCTCCCATCCCACCTAAAGCCATCCCACGCTACCTGATGAGGTCATCCTGCTCCCTGCAGAGCCCCAGCCCTCCTCCTGATTTGTCACCAGGAGGCCATGCCCCCTCCTGGAGCACCCAGAGCGTCCCTGATCTTTCCTCCAATCAGCAGCCGCCTGGCCACTTCCAACAAAACCTGAGTGCCAACCAAAACCAGCAAAGTTGGAATCAAGCGCCGACGTCATTCTCTTACGCTAACCCAAATCCTAATCCGACAGATCAGTACTTAAGTCCCAGTCCCAACCCTAGTCCCAGCCTTAACCCCAGCCCCTACCACTTCACTCTGAACCCTCACCCGCATTACCCCTCCCCTCTCCATCCGTACGCCAGTCTTCCCAACCTCCACCACAACCACTCCTTGAACCACCATTCCAGTCTGACTAGTCTCCACCAGCCTACAACTCCCCCAGTCCCCCAGCACGGCAGCCTCTCCAACTTGCATCAGCCCTCATCTTCCACAGCTCATCACCACGTCAGTATGGGTAACCTGCATCCCGGATCTCCCATAATGCACCACCAGGGCTACAACCATTCGTACAGTCATCAATCGCCTTACCATGCCGCTCCTCATGGCTCACAGTTTGCCTCTCCCTATCTGGGTTACCATGGCTACAACACGAATCCAAACCTAGGGTTCCCCCACCCTGTCAACCAGTGTCCGCTGTCGGCCCCAGAGCACGGCCTCCATCCGGGTCTCGCGCCGACTGTTCCAGGCTTCCTCCCGGGCCTGACGTCAGCCCTCAGCCAAGGTCACAGCCTCCACCCGGGTCTAGGGCCCGGCCAGGGCCCGTCCAGCACCGAGATGCAGCTGAGGAGAGTTCTGCATGACATCAGAGGGACGGTTCAGAGTCTGAGCCAGGTTAGTCCTCTGCAGTCGCACTCTCTCAAGCTCCTGTTACTTCAGCTCTAGTCGCTGTAGCTGTAGTCTGTGGTTCTGGTCCTACTTGTAAACACATGTTAAAGTTATTTTGTTATTCATGTAAAGTGAGTGTTCGTCTTCCTATCCTCCATCCAGAACCGAGCCGACACTCCGGACATGTTCAGTGAGCACAGAGCAGCTCAACCCAGCCACCAGGTACTGTCATCCCTCAACACCCCTGTAATGTGGTAAACACAGTAGTTAAATTTGTGGTTTAAAATCCAGCGGGGAAAGTCCCTGCAGTCTATTTAAATCACACTATATATAGCTTTTAGTGGATTTCCATAACATGAACACATTCTGTATTCAGTCATGTAATAAATTCACATATTAGCTTTGCATAACATAAAATTTACATAGTGTCCATCCAGGAGGCAACAGAGTGGACTGTTGTTGTCGTTAGTAACGATAAAGTCTGTTTCACTTTATCTCTCTCTCTCTCTCTCTCTCTCTGTTTTCAGTCTTTGGCAGAGTTTCAGCAGAAGAGGCGGAGTCTGAACGTGTTCCGCAGTCAGATGATGGATCTGGAGCTGTCAATCATCCGACAGCAAGCTCTGGTCTATAAACACCTGAGCCCTGCTGACAGGTGACTCATGACAGCAAGCGGATACATGTTTCACAGTAATCTGTCCTGTGTTGACATGTGATACTAGCAAACCTTGTGTATGTGTGTGTGTGTGTGTTTGTGCATGTAGGATGGAGGTGGAGCAGCTTCAGTCTCTGAGATCAGCAGTCAGAGAAGAACTGCAGGAGCTGGAACAGCAGCTGGAAGATAGACTGATGGAGCTGACACACACACAGCACAGGGTATATACACACATTACGCACACAAACACACACACTACACTACATATGCAGGCAACACAGTGGATACACACACAGCACAGGGTATACACGCTAACCACAGGGTGCACACACAACATTAGATATACACAAGCAACACAAACCAGACGGTATGTGCCGACCACCCACACAGCAGAGGATGTCAACATGCAAAACACAAAATGTACAAACAACGGAATAAAGACAAAACAGGCTGTACACAGAAAGCACACACACCACAGGGAGTACTACACAAAATACTCAATACAGGGTTAAAAAAAACAAACACACAATACACACACAACTTAAGGCATATACACAGAGGGCACACATCACAGGGTATAAATGCACACACACACTACACACTGATTATAAACCTCTTTGAGAACATGTGACATGACATTAGAGTAATGTTGTCAGTCCTGCTCTCCTCCTCAGGGTCTCCATAGAAACAGCAGTGTTGACAGCCTGTCTACCACCTCTGCACTGAGGGCCATGGAGCCGGTCAGCACACCAAACACACACACATACACATTTATTCTCAAGCTAATAATGCTAAAGTTTGTCTAAATGTAATGTTTCCCTGTCTTTCCAGGTGTCAGACCTCCTCAGAGAGCAGCTCTTCCTCCAATCAGAACTCAGCTATGATGGTAACGCTCCCTCCACCAACCCCTCCTCCCGATCGTCCAGTCCAGTCCGAGGAAGAGCGGGAGGAGAAGGCGAGCAGAGACAAGGCGTGTACAAGGCATCAATCAACATAACCCCCATCCCTCCCCCTCGACCCAACACACAGACAGAGGAAGAGAAGGAGGAGGAGGAGGGGGAGGAAGAGGAGGGAGAGAGGAACAGAGGAAGAGAAGGAGGTGGAGAGGTACCGGAGGTGGAGGGAGCAGCAGGAGGAGTCAGAGTGGAGAATCTACAGCAGCTCATCAGAGAGGTAACAGCCTGTTAGCACTTTTACTTTCTAGTAACTTTACTACAAGTCAAACAATCGAGGTAAATATAGAAAAAAAGGATACATCAAGATCAATGATCTTCAAGCAGTTAAACAAGTGAAGTCATGGGTAAGCCATTATGTAAATGTTTAATGTTAACTGTGTGCACAGACGATAAACATTTCCAAACAGCCAATGGGAACTGGTTGTGTTTGGAAACATTTTCAGGGAAGACAGCAGCTGTTGAAACGGTTTCATCACCTCTGTCTGTGTTTTCCCAGATTCGAGAGAGCTTGGCGCAGGAGGTCCGACGGGAGATCTACAGCGAGCTGTTGGCTGCCGTGTCGCCTCGGCAATCGCCCCTTCCCACCAGACAACACCGCCTGTAGTCATGCCAACAGCAGAGCACCACCTCTTTGACCTTCAGCCTTAGTAACTACAGCCTGAGCAGCACCACTGTCTGTCTGTAACACTGTATAGCTGAGTAACACTGTCTGTGTGGAACACTGTATGTCTGTAACACTGATGATGAAATGAACACCCCCCCCCCACCCCCACCTCACCTGTGGCATGCCCCCCTCGTCAGTGAGAGGCGGAGGACAGAGCCTCAGACAGGAGAGGACGTTTCCACTATCTAGTTGGTTCGAGTGAGGTAGTGCGATGCATGCTGGGAAACGCCAGTCTGGACCAGCCTGTCCACGCCTCCTCTTACAGCATCCATCAGAAATGTGTTTTCTTTTCCACATCCTGTTTCCTTTTTCTAAACTGTTGTGATCAAAAGTGTAAAACTACTACCACTGCCACTAATACTATGACTACAGCTACTTGTACTGCTAACAGTACTGCCACCATTACAACCACTACTAATCCCAGTTTTGAGGGTTTCCTGATCAAGTTCAAATTCATGTCCCCATATTGATATTTTCCCATATAATACAGCTGTGCTGCAAGTTCATTTAGTAATAATAATAATGATAACAACAACAACAACAACAACAACAACAACAACAACAATAATAATAATAATAATAATAATAATAATGATAAGCAACTTGTAACTCAAAACATATTTATTGCTGTCTCTAGGACACTGTTTGAATTATTTACAAACTGATCAGGGTTAAATGTAGTCAATAGCGACTGTTCAGAACTACAGAGATTACACACAGTTGGCTCACTCTAATTATCCGTAAATATTTCCTCTTGTCCCTCGTTCCAGTTTTGAGATTTCTGTCTATACCGCAACATGTTTTTGCCGCTCACAGCAATTCAAAAAATGGCTTTTAAAAGATTCAAAACAGAAACAGTGTCTCTGTTACTGTGAATAATCCACAGAACAGCTGCTCTTCACAGTTTTCAGTATGTCTTCAGTAGAAGAAGTTCAAGTGAAAACAGCCAAATAACAGGGACGATGTTTCTGGGAATGTTGCGCCTTGAATTCTTTGGTAACGGTTTAGTTTAATTTGTGTTTCCTGTGGCTTCGTCACAATAAAAACTACCTTGTGTAAAGCAGCAGCTTAATACAGCTCTGTTATGGAGAGCTATAAGAGAGATATAGGGGAGCGAACATTAAACAGAGAGGCTGAGATCAGATGAAAGATCTCAGAGATCAGAGATGAAATTACAAACAGTAACTCTGGATTAAATGCTGCTTGGTTCTCTCTGAATCCCTTGAATGGCAGACAACACTACTATACAGAGAGAGAATGATAGAATGTAAATGGAAAAACAGGGTTTGATTTCACAAAAATCTAAAGATTTATATCTATAAATTAAATTTTTCAATGCTGTGAAAACCTCAAATGAAATTCAATTGTCTTCCATTGTATTGAGGTGGGGGCAAACATCTCAGAGACACATTTTGAGGTATAAATAAAACTTTGCATTGGAGAAACACCACCTGAGGGAGATGGAGAAAATATCTTTCTTTTTATATAATTTGGTTGAATTGAGCCTAAAATGTGTTGACAGAGCAACACAGGGGATTCCTTTTAAAAATACTATAAACGCCTTCATCATCTTTTAATCTATGCACTCATGCCTTTTAGTAAGAGGTTGCATTCCTTAATCTTTAATAAAAGTCGGCTGAGGGTCAAACTGGGAGCTTCTACACCTTAAAATTACTCATTCCATGCACATTTCAACTAAACGTAAAATGTTTTTAGAGGCTTTTAAGGGATTACATAAAAACATGATGATGCTTCAGCTGTCAACATTCCTTCTTCATGATCACCATCATCATCGTCATCATTATGCTTCTCTTTACCTCACCTCCTTCACAGCTGATTCTGTTCATTTCAGTGTTTTCTGTGATGTGACATCGCAGGCTGGTCAGTTCATAAACAACTCAATTAAGAAATGTGTAGGTCACAATAACTTGGAAGTTTTCAACTTTTTAAAATGAGGTCATGTTCTAAAGCTACTGCATTATTATAATTTATTACTGTCACTGCAGCCCACAAATGTTCGCTAACAAATAGCTCCAATGCTGATAGCTGCTAAAAACCACAACGTCGCCTTTTTACATTTTCAGACAGTGTTGGAGTCGTTGGAGAGTGAATAGTTTTATGTCTTGATGGAACTACGCTAGCACTTTCCCCCAACTTCAAGTCTTTGTGCTAAGCTAGGCTAAACACATCCTGAATGCATGGTTGTAATTTAGCAGGTGATGAAGTTAGTGTGTGATATCTTGAGGTACTGTGGAGGTCAGGCTTAGAGGTCAAAGGTTATTCTACAGCAGGAGCAGGTTTTGGTAAGTTGTTATAGCAGCGGTGATGATGATGACGTTGATGATGATCTAATGACCAGTCAGGGGGAGGGGCTTAGTGAGTGGGGCAGTGTAGCTCGAACCTTAGCTGTGTTAGCATGTTAGTTTCACGCTGTCTGATGACAAATCTTTGTGCAATAATATGAACATACAGTATATTCTGATTACTGAGATTATTGTTAATAGATTATCAGTAAATCACTGCTAACATTTCAGATGCAATCAGTCATCCCACAAACTGTCTACCTGCATGTCAAATACAAATTAATCTGAAGCTTGTCTTCCTCTTCACACAGAATCTACAGAACTGATTGATCACTGACCAATTTTTTACGACTCACTGAACATCTATTTTCTTCTTCATTGAAGCCTGTGTGTATTGTCTGTGTGGTCACTCAAAGGTTTCCGGATACCATCAGTTATTGAAGACATC
The DNA here is from genome assembly GCF_021018895.1 of Seriola aureovittata. Classification (NCBI taxonomy): domain Eukaryota; kingdom Metazoa; phylum Chordata; class Actinopteri; order Carangiformes; family Carangidae; genus Seriola; species Seriola aureovittata. Next base: position 7,678,165 of record NC_079374.1, on the reverse strand, counting down.
AAATCTTAGTAGCTGAGGTGAAACGAGCACTTGGCACCCTCCATAGATGAGTGTGATTGGCTCAGACGCCTGTCAATCATGGCAAACACTCCCCTAAATACCTCTTTTTTTAAAAATCCTCTTAATGGAACAATGATTCTGAAAATTTCCACACAGGCTCACATTAGAATTGATATAATCTACTGAAAACTGAACTTTGCGTAGGCCTACATTAATGTTCATTCTTGATTTTTGGGAGCAATTTAAAGAGAATATAAGCTCAAAGGTCCCACTTACTAATAATTTTGATCTTTCAGAGACAGTTTTCATTCAGCAAATGGAGCTGATAGGTGTCACCATGTGATCTAAATGTGAACTTTCAATCATGTGAATGCTCCAAATTGTTATTAACTGGACCACTGACCTTCGATTCTCTTCATTGTTTATTGACTTTGTGTTTGTGGAAAAGTTTTTTTGTCATGTTTCACTGATCACAAACTCTGCTCTGCTGGACAAACACTCACTGTGAGCGCCAAGGCTCGAAATGCTTTTTGTTTTTTTTATTACTGATCAAGGATCCGTCACACACTTCTAATTACACTTTAGTGGTTGACTGTTGGTGTCTATTAATTTCTGTCGACGTCTATTAATGATGATGTGTATTTTGTACTGATGTCTTGTCAGCGGGATGCAGGGAGGGATCACTCTGTAGAGATAATAATAAAGATGTATTTATTTTCAGTACAGATGAGTGCTGCCTCACTTCTGATGTCATTGTCTGTGTGTCTATGTGTGTGTGTGTGTGTGTCTGTGTGTGTGTGTGTGTGTGTGTAGAAGGAGGGCTGGTAAGCAGTTTAACACTAAATCTTCATAAGAACCCTCCAGTGGGTTTTGCATCAGTTTCCAATCTTAAACCTACACACAAGGATAGAGAGAGTACTCGAAGCTCATACCTCTGCCAGGGCTACAACACTGGGTAACAGTAACTTATCAATCAATCAATCAATCAATCAGTCAATCAATCAATTAAACTTTATTTGAATATCATCTTTCATACTGGTTCATGCAATGAACAGTGCTTTTCAAATGACTGAGAAGCCAATAATAAAATAAAATAAATGTGAACAGTGAAAACAATTTGAGACTAATGCACACACACGCACACACACAAAAAGAAATGTAATAAGTATAAACTGATAAAAACCAAAGCCACGTTGTACAAATACTCAGAGATACCGATTAACATTTTATAAAGAAAACTTTTTATAAGCATATTAACAGCATTGTTACAGAAAAACCACCCTTTGACTGACAGTTCAACTAATTTTTTTTAGACTACAGCATTTCGTGTTTTTTTTCCACTATCATAACTCCTTGTTTTCCTTTTTCTAACTAAGGGATGAAAACACAGCATCCTTGGGGGAGGCAGTTATCATCACCACCAGGGGGCGATACAAAAACAGCCCCCAACGTTCAACCTGGCGACTTTTATTGTGAAATCCGGAAACTGTACGTGCCCCGGAAGCATTGTTGGTTATTGTAGGAAGTTTTCCGCCAGAAAAGCGACGCTGGTTTAACTGAGGGACGAAAAGTCGGGAAGGAGAACGGTAAGACGACATTGAAACTTAAAATATAGAAGGAGCAGAAAGAGTTTCTTGAAGAAAAAGTCGCCCGGTTTCTTTGCTCCAGCTGGCTAATAACCGGCAGTTTAACTACGTACAGAAAATGTAGCATTAGCAGCTTAGCTAACTCTAGCTGATTCAAACACACATGGCGATAAAACTGAAACGTTTGTTGGAAATGATTTAACAGTTACTTATTATACTGTTTATAATGTTTTAACATCTTGCCCAAAGTAATTTTTAAATGATTAATTTACACGTACGGACCATATCCGGTCGCGTATCATAGTGTTCGCTGTTCCTGTATATTACCCACAGGTAAATCTAAACTTTCTTTAAAAGTTATAAGCATTTCTGTTATGTATGTTATATGTGTATTTTTCTAAGGTTAAGTTTCAGTTAAGTGGACAGCACTGAAAAATAACATTTGTAAAACATAGGAGCATGTCTTTACATCAGAGCTGAAATGATTTTATGAATAGATCGATTATTTGATTCGATTTTCAAGCAAAATAATCCAAAATATGTTTTATTTCAATCTTGATGGTTTGATCAAAGCGTGGATTTTTTTTAAAACCCTGCTAAACGGTCTTAAAGTTAATCTGGCGCATATTGTTGTTTGAACAACAATTCTGAGAACTCCTTCAAAATATAGCTGGATAAGGACTAAGACCTGTCACGGTGAAGGTGAGAACAGGTAAATTATGCAGATCACCTTAAAGTAGTTACTGGAACATCAAATAAGCATTAATCCAGCACTGAAAATATTGTTTTATGTAATTAACAGTTATGTCAGATAATGTCCCTATCACAGACATGGTAGGGCAGCCAGAGAGTATTGATAGACAGTAGTCTCTTCATGGGATTTATTGATAGTAAGAAAACTAAAGATTATTGGGTGGAAAAATTCCCTTTGTTAAACAACAGAATCTATATTTTTCTTTATGTATGAGATGATGTGTGATAAAGATAAAAAAGAAAAAAATTAAACTATTTTGATCAATAATTAATCGTGTGAACAATTTTTTAATGAAATGTCAAAAAAAACAAACAAAAACAAAACACTGTTTCCATCTTCACAAGTATTAATATTTTCTGTGTTTATTCTATGGTAGCAAACTAAATAGATGCGTTAATAGATTCTGATAAGTCACTTTTGTGACAATCAATTATCAGGAAAAGAATCAACGAAATTTATCATGAAAATAGTCCTTTGCTGCAGCCATGGGTATATGTGTGTGTTTTCCAGGTATGGACTCTCCAGGCAGAAGTCGAAGTCCCAGTCCTGCGCAGAGAAAACATAGTGGTAAGCAGAATTGGCTGTCACTACTTTGTTCTATTGTTCTGGTAACAGTAGGTGTCCTTGTAGCTGCAGTTTTAATATTCATCTTCATGTCTTTTCTTCAGGAACTTCAGAGGACGAGTCCAGTCCAGCAGCAGAAAGACCCCAAAAGGCCGGCTCGGTAGAGAGAAGCCCAAAAGAGGGAGCGTCCCCTCAGGCCAGTCCTGCAGGACGCAGCCCCTCCAGGAGCCCCGCCTCTAGCAGCTCGGACAGCAGCAGCAGCAGCAGTGATGATGAGGATGAACATAATGGGGCACTGAGGAAGATTAGGAGCAGCGTGGCCCAGATCAAAGTAAGCAAGGACTGATATAAACATGTTTTATTACTCAAAGTGATGCATGATTTTGCGATTCTGGACAGCTGGTCTCACAATGTCATGTGGTCTGCAGTGTTAATTTCCATGGCTTTGTTAGACAGAGTGGTCTTGGTTAGAGTAAGCTCGCTTGCTTCATGACAAAGACCAGTGAAGAGCATCTTTGCTAAATAAAGACGCAGCTTGATGATTGACAGAAACACAAATAGAAGGGATCTGTGTGTCCATTACTGTCAACTTAGACATGAACTCCCCAGATACCCACAAGCTTTTACTTAATGTAGAAACTGACCGAGTCTGACTATAAGTTGAACTGGAGCTGCTGCCTTGTCTCTTTTACAGCTGAAGTAAGACTTTAAAAAAAATGGCAGCATGTTTTTCTCAGTGTTTCCCACAGATTTGGATTATATTTGTGGTGGTAGCTGATGAGAGATAGGGGAAGGGTGTAATACCATATTAAATGATTATATACAGTATTATTATATAATACCATGTATTATTAAATAATACTGTATGTAAGGTACTCCTTTGCAAAGTACTTTTTGATAAATAAATAACTGAGCAATATACATCGTTTCACATTGCGTTAATCAGAAATTAGAAAGCCTTTATTGTCATTGAAACCTGAGGGGCTGAACAAATCAATAACACTATGCACAGCCCTACAATGACATAAAATTTTACCCATTTGAAATAGTAATAAGAAATAAATAGTAAATCAGTATGTGGTGGTCAGTTTTCTGTTGGTCCGGTGTTCTTTGTCGAGTTCATGTCCAAGTCCAGCCTGCATTCAGATAGATCCAGATCATTTTAACATGTAAAAACAGAAGGGAATACTGCTCACACTCTGTTTGTTTGTTGTTCCAGAGGTCCAGGTCCAGGTCCAGGTCCAGGTCCAGAGAGCAAGACAGATCCAAGTCCAGAGAGAGAGATGCGTCCAGATCCAGGTCCAAATCCAGAGAAGAAGACAGATCCAGGTCCAGAGAGAGGGACAGATCCCGAGGAAGAGACAGATCAAGGTCCAGAGGAAGAGAAAGATCCCGGTCCAGAGGACGAGACAGGTCCAGGTCCAGGGGACGAGACAGATCCAGGTCCAGAGAGAGAGAGCGTGACCGGGAGCGCTACGACAGAGGACGATATGCTAGGTAACACACAGACAAAAACAGACCCACATATCTTGGTATCAGTTAGCTTGTAGTATTTTTGTAAGTGACTTTTTATTACTTTAATGTAAGATGATCAGTATGTTAAAGAAAGTTGTGACACGTAGATTAAATTCTTCTGAATACAGTAATACTCATTTTACAAGTTTTTTTTTTAAGTTTTTAAAAACTCTTTTAATGGTGAAATTGTGCTGCATTAGTAAACTTAAATGTACTCCGACCACTAAAACCACCAGACATTTTTAAGCCACACCAGACCAGTTCAGACCTGGGGGATGTTTTGTAAAGGTGGTCTGGAAAGGCAAATGCTTAGTGTGAAAAACCTGATTTGAGTGACTAACAATCTCAATTAGATGAGTGTTCATGACTTAACAACATGATCTGAAACAATTCACAGTGAAGAAGACAGAGATGTGAAGAGAAAACTGTACTATGTAGTACTATCAATTGTATCGTTACAGTTCTGTAAAATTGTAATTTTAACGTAATAACATGAATAATTGAATGTTTTTGTCTCACCCCCGGCTTCCCTTGCTCCGCCCAGAGATCGCTATGACGATCGCTATGACGATCGCCGTGACAACAGGAACGGGCGTTTTGACCGGCGGGGCAATCGGGATGCAGAGTCCGATTACAGGAGACGTGGCCGCTCCGCCTCCTCGCCGAGAGAAGGAGAGCCGGCGGTGGCCAACGAGCCGCCGGTCAAGAAGAAGAAGGAGGAGATCGACCCGATACTGACGAGAACCGGTGGAGCTTACATCCCCCCCGCCAAGCTACGCATGATGCAGCAGCAAATCACTGACAAGAGCAGGTAAGAGCGTGTTTACTTAGTTGGTTTATAGACATGAGGATTTAGGGATATGGTTTGATTGGATTATAAATCTGAATCCAGTTCAGAATCTGCTCCTTAAATCCAAATTCTTTCTAATCCAATCTAATACGTAGTTTTTTTTAGTTTGTTGGTGGCAAATTAAGTAACAGAAGATAGAACTTGATGTTTAAGAATCTAGCTTTTTTCTAATAACGTCAGTAAAACAATTGTTTATTTTAATTGTGATTTAAGGACCAATTACTAGAAAAGCACGACAATGACATTAATAGAAATTACGGTAATTAACTATCAATTCAGAACTATGGACACTCTACTGTGCTGAAGGGTTGTAAGGCTTTCCCCACATGTTTTGTCACTACTCTCTTCATTAACCCTATCCCGTCTTTCCCTTTGCTGTGTTTTCTCCTCACTAGGGGGCTGTAGAAGCAAGAGTAAAAACACAATGAAAATTATACTCATTCTGCTTTATCATTCAGTGAATATCAATTAAATAAATCACAGGTATTTTACATAAACAAGGTTTCCTGAAGGTAAACTTGTACCACTGCTACAAGTTGCAGAATCTCAGAAATTCCACAAGTTCTTACATAAACATGTTGAACCTGATGTTGCATGTAGTATCAGAAAGAGAGGCAAAAGAGGCTAAACATAGAATGAATAAAAGATTTCATTAGGGATTCATTGGCTGCAGAACGTAACAAATTTGGGTATTTTACCAACTTGGAACCGGATCCAAAATGGAACTGGCAGTTGGGACCCATCCCCACGAGGATTGGAAACCATCCTCTCTTTTTATTTTAACTCCAGTCCTGTTTACGCTCTGTTACTGCTGATCATTTTTCTCGTGGAGACTTGAGACTTGATGCAGAGGGAAAATCCATCTTAATACAGATTTAGTCACCTCATTGTTTGCTTGAGTTGAGTTGTTATTATATGGTAAATTGGTTGAATGTGATGCATTCAAAGACGCTCTGACAGGAAATAAAACCTAAATGACTAAAAAAAAATCAAATATGGACACTGAACAAAAATGTGAATGTGGTTATTTGTTACACTAAAAGATGTACTGTTTTTATATATAATAATATGTTCTTGCATTTTAACAAAACTGTAAAACACTCCCTGCAGCCAACGGCATTAAACCTAACTTTTGAGGAGCAGATTTTATTGAACTCACTTAACTTGTATCAACTCTGTTCTGAGGTGTGTTACCGAAATCTTGACTCACACCCTTTAATCTGTGTGTGTTGTTGCTGACGCCCCGCCTCCCGTGCAGCCTGGCCTATCAGAGGATGAGCTGGGAGGCCCTGAAGAAGTCCATCAACGGTTTGATCAACAAAGTCAACGTGTCCAACATTGTCATGATCATCCAGGAGCTGCTGCAGGAGAACATCGTCAGGGGGAGGTGAACAATAACACACACCCGTGAACAACTGCACATTAACACTTAATATGCAAATATAAACATTTTAGGTGGTGTTAGAAATTTATGTGACAATTGGAGTGAAACTGATTTTGTTGTAGCTATTTCAAATGAATCGGAAAATTCTTTCAACAAAGTGCTATCAGCCATTTTTTGACACTTATTAACTAATTTGTTGTCTTTCTCAAAGTCACGCTTCCTGACTAGCATGATTGATTATAGAGATTTTTGTTCTGTTGTACCTTGCGGTCATGTAACTGTCGTTTTGTCTGTCCTTCAGGGGTCTGCTGGCTCGCTCAGTGCTCCAGGCTCAGGCAGCGTCTCCGATTTTCACTCACGTTTATTCTGCCGTCGTTGCCATTATCAACTCCAAATTCCCCCAGATTGGAGAACTGATCCTCAAGCGTCTCATCCTGGCCTTTAGGAGGAGCTACCGCCGCAACCTCAAGGTACCTGTCTGACTGACTGTATGAACAATAACCTGACTGCATACCAGCCTGTCTGACAGTCTGGGGAAGAAAATGTGCATCAGGTTCTGATCCAGCGTCTGGTTTCAAATAAACATGAATTGATGTGTGTCTCTATTTTCCAAGAGGTGCAAGAACCAATGGAAGCAGTGCTCCTGTAGTTTAGTATTTTCCTGATGTTGAAATTAATTTTGTTAATCTGTGTGGTGTTTTGGTGCCCACCAGTAAAAAAAGGGGACTTAAACTTTGAGAATAGACGTCTCAGAACAACATCCACTTCTGCCACAAAGTCTCCCCACACGAACTTTGTTAATTCACTCAACAAGAGCAACTTGAATACTTGGAGCAAATGCACAATAATAATGAAATAATGCATAAAATGTAAATAAGCTGTTTTAATAAATTACACATGATCATGTAGATGTGTTTAAATCTGCATCAGAAATTCATTTTTAATGTGGTAAAATGAGGAACATTAGTGAATCGGTCTTATCTATAAATGAACATGAGTGTTACGTAAGTGTTGCTTACGGTATCTGTTGCCCACAGCTGCTTTTATACTGAATGAAAATCTTCTCCTTCAGTTCATTAAATCCCTGCGGCTGTGTGAAGGCAGCACGATACATATGTTGATAAATTTGCAGCCTCTGTTTTGAGAAGTGCCGCATCACAGCACATTTTCGTTATGCACGGTCCGTCCACTGTGTTTACCGTAATGAAATCACACGCACATGACTCCAGACTGCTACAGAATAACCGCACATACACCTCTACACACGTCAGACAGGTAGATTAGGATTCGGTATTCTTAAATTTACTCTTCTTGTTATCATTGTAAGTAGTAGCACTGTTGAGGTCTGAAATGTATTAAAGCCTGTCTGTCTTTTGTTTTCCAGCAACAGTGCCTGACAGCCTCAAAGTTTGTGGCTCACCTCATCAACCAGAACGTGGTAGGTAGTGCCATCTGACTTTAGCATGGATGAAGGGTTTGAGTGTTGATGCTCAGCTCTAATGAGGTGTGTTTACTCCTCTCTCGCTCTGTCTGCTGCGATGTCTCGCTCCCTCAGGCCCATGAGGTTTTGTGTCTGGAGATGCTCACTCTGCTGCTGGAGCGACCGACTGACGACAGTGTGGAGGTCTCCATTGCCTTCCTGAAGGAGTGTGGCCTCAAACTGACCGAAGTCTCCCCTCGAGGAATCAACGGTACACTGCAAACTCACGATTATTGTCAACTTTTATTTATTTTTTCAGGGATACCTTGAGTGTTAGCCTCATTTTCAATGATGCTGAGATTACGTAAGCAGAAAGAGAACAAACCAAGCAGAAAAAATACAAAAGTCTGTTCCTCATAAAAACAATAACATTCAAAGACGTTAAGATTTAAAAGCATATTTCAAAATTGTCCCAGTCATTATCATAACTCATCGTGGCTGATCATCTCAGTTAGAGCTGAAATGATTATCCTTTAATTATTTAAGGCAAAGTCACAAACAAAAACACCAAATATTCAGTGCTCCCAGCTCTTTGGGAGGATTTGCTGCTTTTGCCTTTGTTATATCATCGTTAACTCCATGTCTTTGGGTTTTGAACTGTTTGCTCGAATGCTGAAGAATCAGACTTGTGATCAAAAGGTTCCCAGTTCAATCCCTGCAGTCTGGTTGGATAAAGTGAAGGAGCAGCAAAGTCCTTTCCTAATGACTATGCGAAGGTGAATAGATAGATAGTGAAACTATTCTAGATAAAAAAGTAAAAAGAAATGTAAATAATCCAGTTCAGATCCACTGTTAAGAGCCAAGTCAAATAACGTCAAACGTCAGCTTCTACAAACCTGATTCATCACAAAAACATCATTATTTTAGGGACTTTGTTTCCCCTGAAATAGTCTTCTAAGGCAGAACTCGCCCCCAAAAAATCAAAAAAAGTCCTTTTAAGTCCTGCATCCTTTAAACTAAAGAATATTGCATTTATAAGAGAAATAAATACAAATATCAAATTGTAAAAATAAATACAAATATTTTCAAAATATTGAATACAAATATCAAGTACAATACTTACAAATAAGTAAGTATATACAAGTATTAATACAAAATAAATACAAATATCAGCACGTCACAAATATCAGCACGTGATCAGAAACATGTCTGTCTCTCCTCTCAGCCATATTTGAGCGTCTCAGGAACGTCCTCCACGAGTCGGCCATCGATAAGAGGGTCCAGTACATGATTGAAGTGATGTTTGCCATCAGGAAGGACGGTTTCAAAGATCATCCGGTGATCCCAGAAGGCCTGGACCTGGTGGACGAGGATGACCAGTTCACCCACATGCTGCCGCTGGACGATGAGTACAACACTGAGGACATCCTCAGTAAGAGCTGGATAGGGAGGGGAGGAATCTACTGGGGTCTAAGTGTTTATGTGGTAGTACTAACGGTGTGTTTGTGTTCACTCAGATGTGTTTAAGATGGACCCAGACTTCCTGGAGAACGAGGAGAAATACAAAACCATTAAAAAAGGTGAGAACGTGCATAAACGTCCGACTCTGTCCAATCAGCCATCACAGTTTTTCACAGTTTAACCAATCCGCTGTCACCTCCTCCTGACAGATATCCTGGACGAGGGAAGCAGCGATTCAGGGGAGGAGGGAGACGGCAGCGACGAAGATGAAGAGGATGAAGATGAGAATGAGGAGGGGGGAGAAGGTGAGACATGTTCTCCGGAACTAGAGAATTTTTTCTCCCCTGTTTTAACTGAAATTAAACAATTATCTAAATAGTTGCCGAGTACTTTTTGTTGATTGACTAATTGACTAATCAACTACTTAGCAGTAACTTAATACACTTCTGATATGAGCTGTAGAAGACTGAACAGTAAACAGTGAGGCTGTATGAGTCACAGCAGAAGAAGCACAGGTGCGTTTGATTTCGTGGCGTCTTGGAACTGAGCCATCGTTAGTGAAATGTGTTGCACCTGTGCTTTTCCTGCCGCGTAACTCTGGATTACATGCTGTGTTGTTCCCTGCGAATCTGCTGTTGGTGTGAAGGAAGTTTTGAATGCTGCGCAGGAATAGCAGAATCCACCCCTGACAATAAAAGTGACTGTAAATAGAGAGGGAATTACTGAATGTAAAGACATGGTTTGATTTGATTAAAATCATAAAGGACAATAACCTCAAAGGACACCTCACTGATCAGGTTTATGGTTAAATATTCTGATATTGTATTCTCACATTAGTTGTATTTCTAATGTTCTGATATGAACCTGATTTTAACATAATACACAACAAAACAGCATTTTCCGTGACCTTAAACATGACCTGTCTGTGTCTCTCCCAGATGAGAAGGTCACCATCTTTGATAAGACAGAAGTCAACCTGGTTGCTTTCAGAAGAACCATCTACCTCGCAATACAGTCCAGGTACACACACACACACACACACACACACACACACACACACACACACACACACACACACGTAACACATGTTATTATTAATACACACTCACATAGTCGGTGACTCAGTTGTCTCTCAGGGTGTTGGCAGTTATTTACAGCTTCTGCTATATTTGATGGAGTTTGGACTAATATTTAAAGCTGTGTGTGTGTGCGTGCGTTTGTGTGTGTGTGCCCTACTTACCATGGTTTAATTGAATATGAGTTCATAGGTTTGGAGAACAGGATGAAACACTGAAACAGATTGAGAAAATTACACAGACACACACACAGAGTCTCACAAGCTCACTGATATACAGTCACCGACTGATTTGATTGATTGATTGATTGATTGATTGATCGATTGTTTCTGTAGTTTGGACTTCGAGGAGTGTGCTCATAAACTGATCAAGATGGACTTTCCTGACAGCCAGACGGTGAGTGCACGCACACACACACACACACACACACACACACACACACACACACACACACACATATAACTCTTGACTGATGTGAAAGGCTCCAACGATGCAATCAGACACATTAATGAGGATAAATGAGAAAACTTGTCTTTCTCTGAGTTTCCCACCTCAGAGGACTGAGTTCTCCATACTGGATAAATCTTAAAGAACGAGTGACTGATAATTAAACAACAAAGTTAAGACAATCGTTTAAAAAGGGATGCACAGTATATTGGTGGCTGATATATTATTGCCTGGGAAGTACAAAAATTATATCATTGTTACTGTTCTGATGATGCCTTGGTTGTGGACTTGGGATGGCACTTAATATCCAGTTCTCTCTGCAGACTGCTTCCCCACAGTCAACCCCATGTCCCCTTTTCACCCACAACACTGGTACATTGAACACAGCCATAAAGAGCTAAGATGATCGTAAATTTCTATGAATAAGCTCTAAACAAACACTGATTGTACGCACCAGTTGAGCCTAATTAGCATCTTATCTTAAAATTTGTTGAATTCTTGTAAAGCCCCTCCTCTCTCAGCGCTACCCGTTAAGCAGTGAGTGTCCTCACATCAACAACGTCTAAACAGTATAATCCAAGGGATTAACCATTTATTAATGATGATAATTAAAAAGATTATATATTTATTCTAACGGTTTTTGTAGCCAGTAAAATGCTTGTCAGTGAGGGGATGAGGTATTAAACATTAAACAAAATACTGAAGATTATTTTCACAATCAGTTAATCTGTTGTTTATTTGTTTGATGAATCGCTCAGTTCGTAAAATGTCAAGAATTAGTGCAAAATATCGATCACACTTTCCCAGAGTCCGAGGTGACGTCTCTGATTTTTGATTGTTTTGTCCGAGTAACAGTTCAAAACACAAAAATTTAATTTCTAATGATATAAAACAAAGAAAAGCGGAAAATTGTCAGAATGGAGAAAACATCAGAAACATTTGGCAGTTCTTTCATGAAAAATATCTTTGATGACTTATCAGTTATCAGCAGTTGGCTGTTTTCTGTTGATCCTTATATTGATTAATAAGCTAATTGTTGCTATAAAAATATAAACTCAGGTCTGTGAGAAACATCATGTGTCTGAGGACACAGCTCTGTTAGTGTTGTTTGAGGACCAGCTTGTGCGTTTGATGGTTCGGCTCCTCGACACGTTTGCAGACGGAGGTGGACGAGAGCAGCGCCTTTTTACAGGCTGACGATCATTGATTTTGTCTGTTGAAATGAAAACTGTCGCTGTCGGGTTTTATCAGCAGTGTCGAAGAAGGTTGAAAACGGAGACAGGTTATGACTAGATGGGCCCCTTGGCACAGATGAGTAAAAGGCCCCTCACCCCTCCTACACACTAACCCTAACCCCAGAGACTACAGACATCAGGGTCGTCATTTGTCGAGTCTTTCTAGTTCCAGTCTAATGTCTCTTTCTGGTTGTTTTTAGTCTCTTTCTGGTTGTTTTGTGCCTTTGTTGTCTACCCTCTTCATGTTTTTCATGGCATTGAAATGCAGAAACCACAAAATGATTCACCATTTTTCAAAGTGGAACAAGGCAACCTTCATTTTCAGTCAACTGTCAACAGTGTTCTCACGTCTTCAAGAATTTGAACTCCAAACGCACGGTGTACTCCTCTTCCCAAGAGTTTCATGTGATGGCAGCATAAACATTTAACTATGACATGTCATTGACTTCAGTTGAAACACATGCTGCAGACTGTGGGAAAAAATCATCAACACCTGTCCCCAGCTTCTCATTCTGTACCTCGAGTTAAACACTGCGAACAGACTTTGGCTGTTTGAGCTGTTGATGCACATGATGAGAAAAATCATGAGCACGTGTTGGTCTCTGCATGTGTGTTGTGAGTGTACTACTGAAACAATTAGCTGATCAATTGAAAATTGAGAGACTGCAACAGTTTTGATGATAAACTGTTGAATTAATTTGCATTATATTTTTTTATTGTGAGAACTTGCTGCTTTTCATTGTTTTAAATGACTGTAAATAGAAGATCTTTGGGTTTGAAGACATCGCAGTGGACTCTCTCGTCAGTTATATTTGTCTTTATTTAATATTTGATTGTGCTTTAGTTCATTAAATGAACACAAGATCGAGTGATGAACAAATGATTCTTCATGTTGGAGGCGCGGGGACTTTGTGTGTGTGAGAGAGGGAGAGAGAGGTCAAAGCCGATGACCTTGTCAGCCAGAGTTTCATCAGCATCAGGATGAATCACTCAGCACAACAGCTGGAACACACACGCACACACACACTTGCACTCACTCTTTGAAGATGTTTGTCCTCTGACATATTTTTCTCACAGCCTCTGTCTCAAACACTGAACAGCCGCAGCGACTGAGGTGGTTCCTGAAGAAAAAACATTTCCATCGAGTCACGAAGCTCAAAAACATGAAATCTGAAAGCGTCTCACGTTTTCTGGTCTGAACTAAAACAACTTCTCGACGGACGTTGGATTAGACCGACAACATGTCCAGCATGGCAAACAACTTGTGCCACATAATAAGAAAAGAGGACGGTGTCTTTTCAGCCAGAACAGATTAATATATTATTGGAGAAGAGATAGAGGGGGATCAGGACGGAAGAGTTTTGGGTTCCTCCTGCAGAATCTTAGATTCTCACAAGCAGGAAGGAGGAACTTTTAATCTACAGTTGTTTCAAGAGCATCTGGAGTTATGACGCTTTTGAGAAACGCCTCTTGAGACCGAGGAACATTCATAAGATACTTTAAATATAGCCTTGAGATGCTTTTGAAATGTGGGTCAGGTCATTGTTTGAACATGTGTGTGTGTGTGTGATCTCAGACAGACGCTGTCGTCACAGCTGCTCTTTACACATCACACACAATCAAAACAAAACGGCTTGAGCTGTTGTTTTCCCTCAGGTTGAGTGGTGACGCCGAACCTCACTTTGGCACCACTTTGGATGTAACCCACCACTGAGATTTTACACCTCACTGCTGCTCTCCAGTTCACATAGTTGGAACTTCATTCCCATTTAACGCTGAGCTTTTAAAGGATCCAATCAGATCACAGCTGACTGAGAAGCTTCAACGCAAAGAAATAGTCAGAGATATTTTAGGTAATTTAACTCAAAAAAGTCTTAAAAGTGTTTTACTAATGGCTAGTTTCACAAAGTTTCCTCCTCCGACATGAAGATTGATCCCACCAGGCTTCATCACGCTGACTTATTATTGCAGCTGCTGGAAACAAACACAAACTCAGTTCAGATTACACGTTATACAGATTAAACACCTTGATGAACACAATGTTAATTTTTATTTGGTATTACAAGATATTTTATGTTTGTGTGAACAGAAAGAGCTGTGTAACATGATCCTGGACTGCTGCGCTCAACAGAGGACCTACGAAAAGTTCTTTGGTCTGCTGGCCGGGGTGAGAGACACATACGAGCACAAACACACACCTACACATCTTGCTTCTAAGAACATTATAATGTAAAATAATAATAAATGTACACATCCACCTTGAGAATCCACTACCTGAGACATCTGAAGCACTGGACAGATTGAAAGCACTTGTTTACGTGTCTGTGTGTGTCTGTCTGTCTGTGTGTGTGTGTGTTTGTGTCTGTCTGTGTTTTCAGAGATTCTGTCTGCTGAAGAAGGAGTACATGGAGAGTTTTGAGGGGATTTTTGCGGAGCAGTACGACACGATTCACCGACTGGAGACCAACAAACTGAGGAACGTGGCCCGACTGTTCGCTCACCTGCTGTACACGGACTCTGTCCCTTGGAGTGTAAGGACACACAAACTTCCATTAAATCCGCTCCAGTCTGACCAAACTTAGTTTAATTTTGCTCTCTCTAATTGAATTTCCTCATATTACCCACCCCTCTCTCCACCAGGTGTTGGAGTGCATCAGGATGAGTGAGGAGACTACAACGTCGTCCAGCAGGATCTTTGTGAAGATCCTTTTCCAGGAGCTCTGTGCCTACTTGGGCCTCCCCAAACTCAACCAAAGGCTCAAAGACCAGTACGTACACACACACACAAACACACACACAAACACACACACACACACACACACACAACACACACACACACACACACACACACACAGTCATACCACTATCACACAGAGTACTCAGACTGTGTTAATAGAGCCCTATAACATCTGCTAGATTCTCTTCATCATTATATTTTCACATGCAGCCTTTTGAAAAGCTGAAACATTGTGTGTCCATATTCAGAGGTAGATGAGTCTTTACTGCTGAACTCGACAGTGACGTGTGAACACATGTAAATACTTTGTTAGCAATCTACAGCTACAGCTGCCATGAGGCTTTGGCAGCCAAAGGTCAGCAGGTCAACTTTTGAGAAATATGACAGAAATCTCAGGACATTCAAATGGTAATGGTAAAGAGGCAGGTCGTGTATAAAAAGTAACAACATGGATCTAATATGAACATGAAGGTTTTAAGGCTGAAGATCAGAGATAGACACAATAAAGTTGGACAACGTGAGACTGGCTGCAGGTTTCGGCTGTTACTGTGCTTGTGTGTCTACTACTAGCTGGAAGAGTAGATGGGCTACAATGTGAAAACATGATGATGACTGGTGAGTGTATGCTATTTGTTACTAAAGTGTGTGTGTGTGTTTGTTTCAGGACTCTGCAGCCGTTCTTTGAAGGTCTCTTTCCTCGTGATAATCCCAGAAACACTCGCTTCGCCATCAACTTCTTCACCTCTATTGGACTGGGAGGACTAACGTAAGAGACACACAAAAACACATACACAATGTGGCCAAAAGTATGTGGACATCTGAACGTTATAGCCATAATATGTGATAGTAGTGAGACTTGAGATTCCCAAACCATGGGCGTTATTCAGATTTCCAAACCTGGCTGTTGGGATTTTGCTCTTTGTGCTTGTGCGCTGTGTTTGGAGCAGAAACACAACAAATCTATTTATGAGTTTAATGTGATGACGTGATTATGAGCAATGTCAAATGATCAGTTTCACTGTTCTTCTTCTTTTAAATAAATATAACCACGCTTTCTGTAATTGGTACGAAATTATTCTGGCTCTCCCAGATGTATATTTAATATAATATTTAGTTTTGTACTCATTCAGTTAACTTAACTGAACTAACTAAGGTAAATGAGAAAAGGACTCTATCTCCCTTTTTGCAGAAGTAACATAAATTGTGTATGAATGCACAATTAATATTAATGTAGAATTTTAATATGAATTTATTTATTACAAAAACAGTTAAATTTTAAATGTTTAGGGCCTTCCCCAAACTGCCACACAGTTGGAAGCACACTATTGTCTCAAATATTATTGTATGCTGTAATTTCAGAGTCTATATTCACACATTGACCAACAACACTATATTGTGCATCTTGTACCTACATGTATTTCACACACACTTTTCTCACTCTCTCTCAGGGACGAGTTGAGGGAACATTTGAAGAACGCTCCAAAGATGATCATGACTCAGAACCAAGAAGTGGAATCCTCTGACTCGTCCTCGTCCTCTTCATCCTCCTCTTCCTCATCTGACTCCTCCTCCTCGGACTCCTCCAGCGAATCAGATTCAGACTCCTCAGACTCTGACTCCTCCAGCAGCAGCAGCTCAGGTAAGTCTGTATTAATTTACTGCAGTTAAATATGTCCCAGTGTGCAGGATGGTTACATTGCTGCCTCAGGGATTCTGGATAATTAAGTCCTGAACTAATTAGACCCGATCCAAAAGGTGTTTGATCTGAATAGCTTCTGCTCCGGAAGCAGCTAAAGGTTTTACCTAAAGTTGAGTGTGTGATAGGAACCCATTGGGAGAGAGTTTCAGTCAGAACCATCACACCTGTAGGAAACACTTTCACTGCTGCTGCAGTAGCTCGAAAGATGATAAACTCATGATTGACAAGTTCATTTTAGTAAAAACGAATTGAATGAATTAATGAATGAATTAATCCTTTTCAGCTGGTTAATCCATCCATCCATCCATTTTCTGCTGCTTATCCAGGTGCAGAGTGTGTTAATTAAATGAATTATGTCATTAGGAGTAACTCTATCGCCCCTACTGATTTTCTGTCATACTTTCATACATTGGTTTTATGATTATGAATGAAATTGCATTTGATGTGATGTTTAAAAGTTATTAAATGTTTAAATTTAAGTTGTGTGTAGAGTGAGCAAGTAAAAGATTAATAGATGAGTGATTATTTATTCCTCTTGTGCTTCAGACTCGGACAACAAACACAGGAAGAAGAAGAAGAGAAAACAACAAAGTGAGGAGAAGAAGAAGAAAGAGAAGGACAAGAAGAAGAAGAAGAAGAAGAAGGAGGACAAACCAACTGACAAGAAGCAAACCAGACACAGGAGCGACAAAGACGGGGAGGATGACAGTGACGACGAGAAGCAGGCGAGGAAGGACAGGAAAGGCCATGCACGTGAGGCGGAGGAGCGAGAGCGCGCACGTGAGGGCGCCCGTCGGAACAGACGAGATGAAAGAGCAGAAGAAGAAGAAGAAGAAGAGCAGCGGAAAGAGGAGGAGAGGAGACGAAAAATGGACGTTCAAGGCAGGCAAAGGGATGGAGAGAGGGAGAGAGACAGAGACAGAGACAGAGGGAGGGAAAGAGAAAGAGAGCAAGAGCGACCAAGAGAGAGAGAGAATGAGGAAAAGAGAGACAGGGAGAGAGAGAGGAACAAAGAGAACAGAGACAGGAACAGAGAGAGAGAGGACAGGAGGAGGAGGTAAAACTCTTCATCCCTCCGTCCTGAAGCAGCAGTGATGGACTGATGACTGACAGACAAGTGAATCTTTTCCTTCTGTCATCCCTCCATTCTCCCCCCTATCCTGTCACTCTGGTGTTTTGGATTCAGGTCCCATCTCTCTCTTCACCTCTCCCTCTCCGTCTGTCTGTATTTTCTATTGTTGATTTTTGTTGTTTATGAAATTAGAAAAAAAAAAAACATTAAAGTTGCTTTACATGTTTTCTAATCTGTTTCTGTTTCCACTGTTTCCAGTTCCCGACCAGGTGAACTGTTTTATTTACTGTGGAGTCACTACAAGCTGTTTGTTTTTTTCCCCCAAACACTTAGAAAAAGTTGATCCTTTTTAGGGAAATCCACTTACATTCAAATGTGAAGATCACACCACACCACACAAATATCTAAGTAACTGTAGAGTGAAATGAATAATCTAATAAATAAACCAGGTAGAAAAATAATATTATGGTAAATTTCCTCAGTCCTGTTGTAAAAGCAAGCAGGGAGTTGTGGTTTGTGTTGTAATAAATCTGAGTTTATATTTATAATCTAGTGAGACATGATTCATACAAACATCATCTCTGCCTCCACCTCTGCTTATAGCTGCTTCTCCTGCTTATGTCACCCCTTGCTTTTCACTCCAGTGACGATTATCCACTCATATTGTATCAATTCTAAAAATATATGTGCTGTAACTGATGCAAGTAATACATAGGTCAATGAAACAACAGTAAACAGTGATAAAAACCCATCAAAATATACTGCAACACAAATGATTTTGTCCGACCAACAACCCAAAACCCCAAAGTAGTTAATTTAATATGAGACAAAGAAAATCTGATTTTTGGCATTTTTATTTCCTAAAATAGCCAATTCATTTCAATCGACTTGTTAGTTAATTAACTACTAATCTTGGCAGCTAAAGATAACATACCAGTACTTCTAAATCTGACTAATTTACATGTTGTTTGTGTTTTCAAACGGAATATTTCAACATTTTCCATGAGATTGGTACAGACACTGGTGTTCCCCTCAGGATGAATTGTAATAACATTGGTGAGACTTGTGGAGACATTAGACCCTTGAACAGATGGAAGCAGCTGTTTGAAATATCCAAACACTTAGGGAACCCTGATGATGCGATACTGAAATGTGACTAATCAGTTCTGTCAACACACAGTCACACACACACGCACAATTTGCTGAATCCATAAACACACTGAAACTCGTCCAATTTCAGCCCAACAAGCTTCAGTACCAGATTCTTGATTAGCATTAAAGCAGTAGTGAGTTCAGGGACACACAGCCAGGCTGCGGACCAACAGAACCTCACGTCTCAGGTCCTTTACTTAACTAAAAGGATTAATATAGCACTGTAAAAATACTGCATCAAAAGCATCTGTCCTGCTTTCAAAATCTTTTGTAAAATTACACAAGTATTGTGAGCAAAATGTGCGAAAAGGGGCCATTTGTAGCCCCTTTAAGTTTCCTGAAGAACATGGTTTCTTGCCGGGAGCAGGTGTCGGGATTGATCGTCAGAGTGATGAGCTAGTTAAAGATAACTTCAGCGGGAAGAAAAGACGTGATCGAGACAAGAGTTAAGACTGATGTTGCTTTCCACATCTGGGCGAGTAAAGGAATGAAGTTTGATGCTGAACTCGATTCTTCTAGACTGGTAAGTAAACAGCCGTTAATGCTAACGTTAGCTATGTAGCAATAGCAAAACTTACAAATAGCTCCTTTGATTTGAAACGCTACCAATCTCAAGAAGTGTTTCTGAATATAATTACATCCTTAAAAAAAAAAAAAAACCAACAACTTACTTTCACTTGACTTTATTATTGGTTAATAAATCATTTGCTGGTACTTTATAGATCAGTTACAAGAGGAACCTTTGGGTTGCCAGGTTGTGGGAAATCCTCCTTCATGATGCCACTTTTCTTGTTTTTTTTTTTTTTTTAGGTCTTAAATTCATTCAGGAGATTGAAGAAGTACAAATATCTCAAAATGGAATTTGAGTCAAAATACTCGGTTACTTTCCACCAATGCTGGTGCCGCAGCAATGTGTAGTATATTTATGTTTGTGCTGTTTGTAAAGGCTCATCTGTTTCAGGTTTTACCACTTAAAACTGAAAAATGTAGGTTGTTGAAAGCAGTATTTTTGTTTACAGTAAACCGTCTCTTCTGGTGGCGTCAGCTCAGCATGTGCTGATGTCTGCACTTCGTTGACTTTTATCTCTTCAACAGGAACAACACAGTCTGAACTTTCCCGTCGTACCTGCCTGGTTTCTCCACGCCGTCCTGTGATCAGTGATGTGGAAGTCAAGTGTGTGTCTGACTCTTTCCTCCACTATCTCTTGCACGTCACGATGTCGCTTCACTGCACATAATAAGTCTGGGCTGCCACTGACCTGAAAGAAACACTGCACTAATGTTGTGAGTCTTCCCTAACACACACTGTTGTGTTTAAGTGTGTTGTTAAGCTTCTGACTGTATTAAGAAGCAATTTGCTGTCTGTAATTGTGCACGGCTGCAGAATACTGTTGTTTGCACCAACTGTACACACAGGATATGCATATAATATTAATTAGGGGTTTTGATCCTCAGTGTAAACACACTTAGCATTTTATTATTTAATTGGGTTATTTATTTGTTTTTAGGACACATTTCTAACTCCTGCTGTTCCTAATGAAGCTCCCTCTTAGCTCAAACAAATTACTGTTGGTACTGGACTACTTTGTGGCCAAGCACAGTTATAACACACACTACACACAGGAGACTTAACATGTTAATAACAGGTGATTGTAGGTTTTTAAAAAAATTGGACAGAGCCAGGCTCTTTTCAGTCTTTATGCAAAGCTGTGTTGGCTGTAGCCTAATTTTGAACGATTCAGACTGTACAATGACTCTCCTATGTGTATGGCGAGGGGAAGACATATATTTACCCACCTACCTATCTTATTTTATACGATTTATGTAAAGTAGTTGCTGCAACACTTCAATTTCACTTTGGGATTATCTGTCTGTCCGTCTGTCACTATTCGTTTAAGAAGAAGCACTGAATCAGAAAGTTTGCTCCAAACTGGAATCTATCTCTTATTCTCTCTCTCGTGTGTGTGTGTGTGTGTGTGTGTGTGTGTGTGTGTGTGTGTGTGTGTGTGTGTGTGTGTGTGTGTGTGTGTGTGTGTGTGTGTACTGGTTTTGCTCCCTGTTACTGCCAGCACCCACTCCTCACACACACACTCACACTCTGCTGTATCCTTGTACAACCTTGATGTGGTGTTCAAGGTGAGAGGGGGAGATGCCTGCCTGTGTGTGTGTGTGTGTGTGTGTGTGTGTGTAAGTGGGTCGCTGCAGTGCTAGATTGGGATTGGTTGGATGTCCTGAGGAGCAGAGGAGTCGGATTGGTTTGCTGCTGCAGCAAATGGAGGAACGGATCCACTGGGACCTGGGAGCTGCAATGAACTCTGGGAAACCACAGCAAGGCCCTCAGCTGAGTGAGGTGGGGGGGGTGGGGGGCTCAGGATAAAGTAAGAGAGCTGTTGGAGATGAGTTAGAAGATGAGGAGGTGAAGTGGACTCCTCTTTCTCCCTCTCTTAAATTCTAATATTGATCTCAAAGTTTCCAGAGATATTTTAATTTCATGTGTTTATTTAGAAGGACAACACACATTCATCAGCATTGCTGTGAATGTGTGTGTGTGTAAGCCGGCTGCCTGATTTTCAACAGTCCTTTGGCGAGATAATCTGAAACCAACACAAAGCAACAAAACACAGCTAAACAATACTGATTATAGACTGAATTTTGGGAAGATAGTCCAACATCCCCTCTGTTTTAGCTCCGGTTTGGTCTCCACCCACTCACCCACTCCCGTGTTTGTCTGCTGTTTGGTGCTGAGCAGGAAGAGCACACTGGGCAATTAATGCTTTTTCATTGACAACATCTGTTTACTGTAGCGAAAATGATGCTGTGACAGTGATGAGTGAACCACAGCTGTAAAAGTGTGGTCCAGAAAAAAAACTAAACAATGAGCTTAAAGACAGTAAAAAGAGCTGAGGAGACCAGTCGTATGATTATTCTCTGTAGGTTTGTCACTACAAGCAAAACCCTTTCACATGCAAGCGATCATGTGATCCATTGTTAGTATAGAAAGGTTGATTATTGCTGCTTTAAAGACACTGTATATGGAATTTAAAGGATAAGGCTGGTGGTTATCCGTATTTTTGTTGACAGCTCATCCCATTAAAAGACTGTCTGTCTGATTTTTTTTAAAGGCTGATACTGATATTTGAGAGTTAAAATAAGGAAATAGATTATATTTGTTTTTAATGACTGCGACCAATAAATGCACTAGGCAGGACATTTTACAGTTGAAAAATATAACTGACTATATTATTACAATTATATATTAGCCAATATATCATCCTGGATGATTCAGTCCAGTTAATAATTATGGTCAGTAATATCCTGAAAAAATACACACAAAATAAACAGCAGTATGTGTGTTCATAGTAATGAAGGAAAATGTCAGAGTACACCAGTTTATATCACTGTGATATACAACATATCAGGCTCTTGTACAGGGGTAATACTTATTAGTGGAATCGATTCATCGTTGTTTTGGCTCTTCTCGTTGGATTTGTTGACAACGGATTTGTTGGTTGGAAAGTGGGCACCAGTCAGTCTGCTGAGCTTCAGGCAGACAGGCAGACGTATCTCTCAGAGCAGCAGTGTGAAATGCCTCAGCTCTCTGACATGATACCTGTCTGTCCGTCTGAACTCTGGTACTGAAGAATCTGTGAGCCACTGATAATGCACCCTGAGGTGTGCTAACAACACAAATGAGACTCAGAGTGACCGCAATATGAGACAAAGTGACCTCAGTGAGACTCAAAAAGTCACGCAGAGATTAGAAAATAACCACAGACACTGAAAATGACCACAGACAGATGCACAGCGACCACAATATGAGACAAAGTGGCCGCAAAGAGACACAGTAATTGTTTTGTGTCTCTGAATCTGTGTCTCTTGTGTCTTGTCTTTAATATGTTTGTGCCCAGGAGCTCATCATCTCATGATCCGTCCGTGGTGTGAAGCTAGAGAGAAGGGATCTTACCAGACCTCTGCAGCCCGCTCCTCGTCTCTGAGGAGAGCAGTGCTAAATCAGTGGAGCACTCGTTAAGTCATAGATTCAGTTCTGGCTCAAGGAAACTGTGAAATGATCCTTTAACCTGACGCCTCCTGACAACATGGACAGGTGAGTTGACTGTAAATACAGAGAGAGGTACAACAGAGGCTACTGACAGCTGAGAACAGTGTGTGTGTGTGTGTGTGTGTGTGTGTGTGTGTGTGTGTGTGTGTGTGTGTGTGTGTGTGTGTGTGTGTGTGTGTGTGTGTGTTGTAGTCAGTATTTACTGTTTTAAAATAGATTTTATCCGTTTTTTTGCCAACACAAAACCTGGCAATGAATCAACCTGCTGTACACACACACACACACACACACACACACACACACACACACACACACACACACACAGACAGACAGACAGACACAGGTAACGAGCTGGTGTCGGATATTTCTGTCCTCTAAAATCCATCCAACTGTGGTTCTTTTATTTTTATTGGATGCAATTTAAGCCTCTCACTCTCCCTCTCCCCCTCTCCTCCTCTGTATGTTTGTGTGTGGCGCATGCGCATTCCTGCCGCTCGGCTCTCGGTGCGGCGCAGGGCGCGCGGCTCTCCGCTGCTCCGACAGAGTTGATCAGTGTCCGGAGTGATACCTGATGGATGGATGATCAATGCCCAATCAATCAAACCCCCGCTCGGACTCATAGACAGGAGACCCAGGCACGTTCAGTAAGCTATTGATTACTGATTAATGATCGGCAGCTGACAGAGTATGTGAGCGGAGTTCAGCGCTTCAAACCAACAGGACTCTACTTTCTTCATCCATCCATCACCTACTCCTCCACCTCCTCCGGTAAGTCACCTTCCTCCTTCTCCTCCTCTTTTATTCCTCCTCCTTTTCTCCTTCTTTCTTTTATTTTTTCCTTGTTAGTTGAAGGTTATGAAACGGACCGAGCAGCAGCAGCAGCAGAGGCTTTAAACCGCGAACACCGGAGACGGTCTGTCCGCTGGTTTTCGTCCGGATCACTTTCAGGTTGTTTGTCAGCCACAAAAATAAGTCTGATTCTTTTAAACGTTCGTGTTTTCTGTCTGTATTTTTAGATAATGATCAGACCCGTGTGTCTGTATTGTGCGTCTCTGTGGAGTTTTGTCCACATCAGTTTCTCTCTCTGTGGCTGAAAAGATAAATAATCTTCTGTCTGTCTGTCGGACAGTGGGGGGAGAAGTACCCGCATCTTCTTCTGAAGTAACATCAGTAAAAATAGCAGTGGAGGACTCAGATTCTTTACTGAAGTAAAAAGTACCAATACCTCACTGTAAACATGTTACCTAAGTGAAAGTTTTCAGGAAAATGTATTTGAAGTTTAAAAAGTGAAAATACAGAATGCGGAGAAATGGTCTTTGTGACTGTAACCTACTGTTTATCTAATGATACAAGCCTATATTCTATTATTTGTATATCACTAGATAATTATTACTCTTAGTCGTAGTTGGTTGAGGTTGACCAAATTTTACTTATTTTATATAAGTCTGCAACTAGGCTAATGATAATTTTCATTATGGGTTAATATGCTGGTTATTTTCTTGATTAATCCCTCTTTTATTTGGTTTTAAAAAATGTAAGAAACTGGTGAGGATTGTCCATTTGACAGGTTGCACCGTCACTTATCTGCTCAGCAGTCAAAATAATTCAGTTTACTGTCAATTATGACGAGGAAAAGTCGTAAGTATGTATATATATATATATATATATGTATTTTTTTTTTTTTTTCATACAGTTTATCACAGTTTTGTATTCAGAATCTTATTTTGTAAAGTTTGTAAATTAAAGGAGTACCTACATATACCTCAAATTTGTATTTAAGTACTGCACTCGAGTAAATACTAGTAAAGGTACTAACTAAAAAACACTCCATTACAAGTAAAAGTCCAGTAAAATGTGAAATACATGTGTTAATCTGTATGTATCATAATAATCTGTAAAGTAACTAAAAACTACAGGTTTCTGTAAAAAGTACAAAACAGTTTATGGAGAGGTTGAAATTAGCTCCACTTTGACCAGCAACAGCATCAATTCATCAGTGATTTTCATATATAATAATGTAACATCAATGAAACATGAAAACTGTAGCCTACTTTTACTTTTCATACTTCAAATGCATTTCAACAATAATATTTATGTGTTTACTTATTTTCATAAAAAAATGTAATTTAACATGTTAATAAATGAACTTCAGAGGTTCTGTAATGAGGATTTTATTACTTTAGGACAGAGCCTGTTTACAATCCTTATGCTAATCTAAGATAACATATTTACATATGAGAGTGGTGTCTCTTTTCTGCTTTAACTCTCATGTTACTGCATCAGAACACTGTGGAACAGAAACTTCATTTTTCATACTTAAATTACATTTTGCTGTCACTTCCTGAGACCTCCCTGTGTTTCAGTCTCTGACATTTAATCAGTTTTTTTCACTTAATTCTCAGTTGTTCATGTAGAACTGCTACAACGTCAATAAATCAATTGGCAGATACACTTAAAATAAAGCAGCATCTTTTTTTGATAATTTGAGTTAATTATGTGGATAATCTTTCAAGTAAAAATAAAAAACATTAGATCGCTTCATGTTCTCAAACCTGAGGATCTTTTATTGTCTCACATTATAGTAAATTGAATATTTTCAGGTTCTGAACATAACGAGACACCTGATGAGGTCTTTCACCGTGTTCTGCTGTTTTAACTTTACTCAGCACTTTCTGAGGTGGTTTTTATTCTTGTCTGTGCTTTTATACTGAGTTTCATTTATTAGCATTGTTTTCTGAATGAAATTGAATGCAGGTTGTAGGGGAGAGAGGTGCAGCAGACTGACACACTGTAACTGACAGTTTGTTTTCACATGGAGAAGAGTTGGTTCGGCCTCTGCTCATTAATTCATTTACATCAAAACATTAGAAAACTGTACTGAAAGATAAAAACTACCTGATTCTTTACAAATCAGGGCTGAAGTAGAGACAGACAGACAGTATAATCTTGTGTGTGTATTGAACATGCTTCATTATTGTCAGATAATCCGTTACAAAGCCCACACACACACACACACACCACACACACACACACACACACACACATACACACAGTCTGAATCGTCCAGAGTTGTCCTCTCGGTCTCTCTCTCCTTCTGTCATGGAGATGTTGTTCATTTTCACATAGGTGACAAAATGACAGGCTCTTGGTGTGTGTGTGTGTGTGTGTGTGTGTGTGTGTGTGTGTGTGTGTGTGTGTGTGTGTGTGTGTGTGTGTGTGTGTGTGTGTGTGTGTGTGTGTGTGTGTGTGTGTGTGTGTGTGTGTGTGTTGATCCGTCTGATAATGATGTCTAATCAGGTGGACTGTAGCGCTCCTCTGTAGATTGAGCGGAAAAAGACCTGAAAACTGATTTATCCCTAAAATATCTCCTTTCCTTTCCTTTTCTATCTCCACCTTTGCTTATCTCCTTCTCTCCTTTCCTATCTCCCCTTTCCTTCTCTACTTCTACCTTCGCATCTTTACCTCCTTTTCTCCCCGTCCTCCATTTTTCCTACTTTTCCTTTGTGACCTGGAAACTTAGTGCCGCCATCGCTGCAGTTGTCCCTCCATCTCTTTCCTTTTCTTCCTTCCCAGCAGAAGAAGTTTCCTCCTGTTAAGGTGCTGGTCTTTGTTTGGGTGTTTTGACCTTCACTCTGTGTGTCTCCGGCCTCTGTGAGTCTAATTAACACTAATCAACTTAATTAAAGTAGAAGAAGAAGTAGAAGAGGGAAGCTGACAGAGACACATTCACACTGAGCTGATCGTCCAATCAGAAGAAAGAACCAGAGGAAAGGGCGGTCATTTAATCATTAAATCAATCATTAAATTAAACTGTACTTATAAACCATAGCTCGTCAGTAGCCAATACTAACCCGCTACCATAACAACCCATTGTCAGGCCATATTAACTGGTTGTTAGTGAGGATTAAAAGGCTACAAGTCTCTACTAACTAACTGTTGGAGCACACACGCCTTCTGTTAGACTACATCTCTGTGAGGTGCGCCTCCCCAGTGCAGCGTGGGACAGTTGAAGGAGGCGAGGAGTGAGAGATATGAGGCAGAGATACTGTGTGAGGTGAAAGACACAGGTACATGCAGTTGTTCATGCTGTTGCTGCTGCAACTGCTGACAGTGTTGGTAAGCTGGTCAAACCAGCCGACCAAAACAGCTACACAGCTCAAGGCAATAAAGATATTTTAAACCCATCAGTTTGAGGAAGCGCTCACAGTGTCAGATAATGAAAACCTACAAACCTGCTGTTAGAAATACAAACTCGTTGCTAGACACTTAACCTGCTGTTGAACCATACGAACTTGCTGGTAGACTGAAATAGTTTTTCTGTAGTGTTTGCATTTGATTTCTTTCTGTTCTGTGTCGTCTTCACTGCAGCCAACATGAAAATGTGCCCAAACGATGGACACAGTATCGTTTTTAGGAATAAGCTGCTCGGGTTGAGGCACGTGACTGAGGCATGAGGTTGTGGTTTTTTTAAATGGATGTGAACGCATACGAACATTTTAACCAAATTAACCGACATGAGCAACATTAAGTCGATTTTGATAGTTTTTCGGTTAATTACCCAGCTTAGCCTGTAGTGGTTAGGCTGTAGTGACCTACTGTAAAAACACACTTAGTTAGACTGTACTAACTACAGCACTACAGTACTAGACTGTACTAACTAGTTGTCAGACTGTACCTCCTGTTAGAGCAGACTAACTAGTTAGACTGCACTAATCTGGTGTTGGACTGTATTTACCTGCTATTAGACGGCACTAACTAGTTGTTAGACTCACCTGCTGTTAGTTTGGACTAAGTTGTACTAATGAGCTGCTGGATTTTACTTAAGACTGTTAGACTGTATTAAGTGATTGTTAGTCAGTAGAAACCAGCAGTTTGACTGAACTAACTAGTTTTTGACTGTACTAACCGGCTTGTAAACTGACTAAAGGGACATTAGGAAGCACCAACGAGCTAAAACTGTGTGTGTGTAGTTTTAAGTCCACGCTGACAGCCCGTTAGTTTACATTTTCCAGTTGTACAGTAAAGGTAGATTTATCCTACTGTAACGCTCTCTCTCGCTCTCCTCCACACAAATCAATTTTACCTATTTATAGAGCATGACAACATTACTAAACACTGTGTGCGTGTGTGTGTGTGTGTGCGCGCGCGCGCGCATGTGTGTGTGTGTGTTTGTGTGTGTGTTCATGCGTGTCTGTGTGTGTGTGTGTGCGCGTTTGTGCCAGGTCTCCAGCAGTGGGCAGATTGAGAAGCAGCATGTTGTTACGTCAGGACAGATTAGTTTGGAAACCTACAGAGAAACACACACACACACACACACACACACACACACACACACACACGGATGCAAGCAAAAACTGTTGTTTCTGTACTAAATCTGTCCTTGCTTTGTGTACTGTGGCAGGCAGGTGTAATGAGCTCATTGTAACAACTTTATTGCTGTTCTGTTAAAACAGGAAGGATGTGAACGTTGCATCAATATTTAATTAAATGTAATCAACGGTTTAATCGTGTGTGGGGAAACAACAGGTTTGGTCTTCAGTTGCTCACAAGCTCCTGGTCGCTCTCGATTTTGTGACTCAGAAGATTTTTAAAGACATGGTTGGAAATTTTGGAAAATTCATGAATTTGCTTTCTTGCAGACAATAAGATAAGAAGATTGATTCCACTTTTAACTGTGTAAAACATAAAGCTGGACCCAGCAGCTAGTTAGCTTAGCATAAAGACTGGAAACAGAGGGAAACAGCTAGCCTGGCTCTGTCCAAAGGTAACCGCAGCTACCAACACCTCTAAAACTCACTAATTAACTATTATATATCATATAGCACTTTTCCTTTGACAAAATCAAATAGATACTTGACTTAGTTTTGTGCTCGCTCAGTAATTTTGTTGCTGATGACACTCCACACACACTACTTGTGTTAACAACTGTGTATAACAGCTGTGTTTTCCCCCAGAGATGCTTTTCTACTTTCTCACTGCAGCAGTAAAACTCAGAGTATTGCAGTATGTGGAGTACAGTGTGTGTGTGTGTGCTTACCTAGCTAGGTGCTGCCTACAGTACAAAGAGCTAACAGCTAGCCACCTCATTACTCCCATTCTGTCTGCTGTGATTTATGGAGCTGTGTGTGTGTGTGTGTGTGTGTGTGTGTGTGTGTGTGTGTGTGTGTGTGTGTGTGTGTGTGTGTGTGTGTGTGTGTGTGTGTGTGTGTGTGTGCGCACCTGCTCTCAGGAAGTTTTAATTAATTTTCCATCATGTGACAAAGAGGAAGTGATGACAGTAATGAAATGTGATTGGATGATTATTATCAAATACACAATTAGTAGCCTGATGGTGATGAGAGAGCAAGAGAGGTGTGTGTGTGCACGTGTGTGTGTGTGGGGTGGTGTTAGGAAAGTGTGTACAAAAAGGACAGAGTGTATAAAGGAAAAGTCAACTGTGTGTGTGTGTAAATAGGACGGCAGTGATGAAGTGTTTCCTCGCGACTCATGTCTCTGAGGTATTACACTCTCTCTCACACGCACACACACACACACACACGCACACGCACACAGACACAGACACACACACACACACACACACACTCACACAGACACACACTACTGAGATTGTGAAGGTCACACATACACACAGTTACACACTGTGTCATCAGACGGGCGGCTGTAGCAAGTAGTCAGCAGACAGTCAGACCATGACGTCTACAAGAAATTACAGTTTTATTCATCTTAACTGCAATAGCAAATAAGTTTTGTAGGAAACATAATCACTGGCTGGTTTATGTTGTTTCTGAATAAATGAAGTGCTACATTCATTAACAGCAGCAAGGTCATCAGGACATGGATGGGGAGGATGTTGGGCGTACAGAGCAAACGACTGTCACACAAGTGACTGGGGTTTACAACCACAGGCCCGTCTGTGGTTTGGTTTAGGCAACACGAGTGCTTTGGTTACGGTTAGGGAAAGATGGTGGTTTTGGTTAAATGTAAATAAACATGTTGTCTAAAGTTACTGTGAACTTTTCCTGTAGTAAACCAGACCATGTTCAAGTGCTGGGAGAGCCTCAACATAACCATAAATAAGTGTAATAACGCTGTAGTCACTACAAGTGGATATTGCATGGTCAGCAAGATCAGATATTTTGGTAGAAAACAAATTTGTCATATCTGACATTTAAATATGAGTCAGTGGCCAGTTAGCTTACGATCATGAAGTCGTCTGACAGAATCAATATCAATACACCTCAATAACAACAACTGTACGATCGGCTATACTCACATTTAAAATGAGAGTGACGTGATCACAGACAGGCTAAGAGCTGACAGGAAGTTACTTCTTTTAAACAATATGTTCGTCCGTCTCTCAACACCCTCTGACTTCCCTCCTTTCTGTGGCACTCAGCTTCAAGCCCATTGGTTCCCACTGAGGATGAAAGTCTTTAAAAACAGCTCACAAATGTACAGTTTCATTTTTAAATACTCAAAATAACATAACTCCTAAACCAGCCGGTCACTGTAGTTTTCAGCAATTGTTACCCAAAGAGGAAGACATTTGTGAACTTGTTAGGCAATATTTTCACTGGCAGATTAATCCACATTCGGTGCTCTAGTGACTTTTTATGGCAGCAGGACGGTGTATGTGTGATTTAATCAAAATAAACTAGTGTGTGTTCATTGTATGAACATGTTTTTAATAGATTTTGGACAATGACCGAGCCTTTGTGGTACAAAGGAATAAGATTAAACTTTGGATCTAAACACTAGAATCAGTTCATTCTTGGTTTTTGTCTTTCTGTGGCATTTTTCAAAGGAAGAAAAACACAGAATATCACCACACTTATCCATAAATTCTACTCATCCAACATCATTGTTTTCCACAAGTTTTCCTTGTCAACAGGAAAACATGTGACCAGTGCTTTTGGATTCATCCACTTACGGAGTATTTCCAATTTCTCAGTTTTCGAGTGTGCAAAATGCTGGCGTAGCATGTGCAGAGAGCCAGAAACGTAAAGAAAAGGATTTGCTGTCAGATGTACTTGAGCTTAGCGTAGACATGTCTCAGATTTTTAGACAGTTTCTGTGTGTCAGCAGGAAAATTACAGGAAAGGTAATCCTGTCTAACACAAAGTCACATAGAAAACAAAGTTTCAAAGAGACTAAGACACAATTTTACTCTCCACAACCCCATGTCGTCTGTGGTGTCACTCTGTCAAGCTTCCGTTTGAAGCCTGAAAGACCGTTACAGAGTAGAAACGAGTGAATGTGTCTTAACTTAAACCACCTGCCTACCAAGGTGTGTGTTTCTGTCTGTTGGTCTCATGTTTCTTCTTCCATTAGTTGAGTGGAGCAGCCGTTGAATGTTTGATGAGTCAGCATGTTGAAAAGGAAGTGACGTCGTAGCCGTCTTCTCGTCTTTCGGGCCGGGTTCATATTTTCTGGCCCCATCTTCAAGTCCTCATCCTCTACTGTGAATACTGCTGATGCTCGCCACGGTGTGCGCACACAGTGTGTTTGTAGCACTGAGGTTCTGAGTGGAAACATTCAGTGATGAAACCTCTGTGACATTTGTTTGTTTACGTGCTGATGATGCATTAAATATATATATATATATATATATATAAAAAATAAAACAAGACCAAGGGGCGTGTAAATGGTATTTGAGCTAAATGCTAACATCAGGAAGCTAATACACTCACAGTGATTTTGCTAACATGCTGACGTTTAGCAGGTTAACCATGCGCTCCCTCTTCAACATGTTTGCATTTGCTAATTAGCACGAGATACAAAGTACAACTAAGGTCGATGGGAACGTCATTAGCTTTGTAGGTATTTGTTCATGAACCAAAGTACTGGGCAAATTAAAATTGTGACAGCGCTAGATGAAAAGTCAGAGGATCACGTTACATTAGTGTGATTAAATTTCATCCTGAGGGGGCCTTGAAAGCCTGTACCAGATTTCCTGGCAATCTGTCCAACAGTTGAGATACTTAAGTCTGGACCAAAGTGGATATAAACTCAGATATTCAGCTGTTGGGCCAGCTCCAGTCTGGATACTGCAGCCAGATTTGGCTACATTTTAGGGACATGGACCTGCTTATTCATGCAGGCAGCCAATCATGTGGCAGAACTGCAATGCATAAAATCATACAGTTCACATCAAACATCAGAATGAAGGAAACGTGACCTCAGTGACTTTGATCGTGACATGAAACCACACGTGGCTGGTTTGAGTGTTTCTGAAACTGCTCATCTCCTGGGATTTTAATTCTCAAAGTCTCAAGACTCTAACTGGTTTCACGAACTTGACAATGAGTTCAGTGCGCCTGAGCGGCCTCCCCAGCCACCAGATCTGAATCCAACAGAGCACCTTTGGGATGTGGTGGAACGACAGCTTGTCAGCATGAATGTGCAGCTGACAAATCTGCAGCAATGATGCGATGCAGTCGTGTCAACATGGAGCCTCAGAGGAAAGTTTCCAACATTAAGGAACTGAGGCTGTTCTGAGAGTAAAGACAGGCCCTACTCAGTATTAGCATGTTGTTCCTAATATAGTGCTCAGTGAGTGCATTTGGTCTGGCTTAGTCTGGCTTAAGGGCAACACACATAAGCGTTGTTGCGTCGTATCATGTGATTCCCGTAACACACACTCGACGTGACGTGAACACAGGGAGGGACAAACAAAATGGCAGTTTAACAGGAGCATCTCAGGAGAGGCCACCGGCTAATAATAAACCTGGGTGCCAGTGGCCTATAGCCTCATATTAACCTCTGCTTTAGCATTAGCCTCACTACCGACTAGTATCAGAAAACGCTAGAAAGTTTAGATGTCTTAAAATAGCCGCACCATGAAGTGAATGTTTTCCTGGATTATGTGCGTGTTTCTTGAATGTTGGTGTTTTGACACACGTCATGTGCCACCTGTGTGTTGATCTTTAGAGTCCAGCAGATCCAGACTGATGTTGGACCCAGATTTTTTGTGCCTGTGATCAGAGTACAGCTTTGGACTTAAGATAAATAATCTATCCATCTTCTCCATCTCTTTGACCTGATTAGAGTTTTGGGTTGCTGGACCCTTTCCCAGTATGCACTGGGCCATTAGTGCCAGGTTATTCTGGAGTATACTACTCTACATACAAGTCTGTGTACTACTAGAATAGAGTTTCTCAAGTGTGTATCTTATGCAGACTGATGTTCACCTCAGT
This sequence comes from Seriola aureovittata, assembly GCF_021018895.1. NCBI lineage: Eukaryota > Metazoa > Chordata > Actinopteri > Carangiformes > Carangidae > Seriola > Seriola aureovittata. The sequence goes on along the minus strand of NC_079374.1, from coordinate 7,644,957 downwards.
GACACGCACTCTCTCGCTCTCGCTCTCTCTCTCTCTCTCTCTCTCACACACTCACACACACACACACATCGAGTCACAGGGAGGTCAGAGGTTGGACAAGTTCACTGTTTTACTCTGAGAGACACTTCAGCAGGGAGGGGGTGAAGTCAGACGACTTTCTGTAGATGTGTGTCCAGAAGAATGTGAGTGGTAATCTCTATTATTAGACCACAGATTATACTAACTCAGCTACAACACACACACACACACACACACACACACACACACACACATACACTCTCTGTCTCTCTCTCTCTCTCTCTCTCTCTCTCTCTCTCTCTCTCTCTCGCTCTCTCTCTTATCTGTGGATTATAATCCCAATCCCACAATCCCCTTCTGGATCAACCAATCATGTCCCACAAAATCCTGCACAGCCTGCTGGGTAACCTACATGCAGTGGGTTGTATACATGTTTGTGTGTGTGTGTGTTAATCCCTGATAGACTGTAATAGAAGAACATCTGGTTTATCTCTGTGAGTCTGAAGCTTCCTGTTCAGGCAGGAAACAGAAACAGTCACAAACATCATCTTGAATTATTTACACACACACATTACTAGAATAAAACATTTTTTCGGGTCTTCACCAGCACTCATGGAGATTTTTCTGCCTTCCTCGGGTCATAGTGTATTTTGACCAGTGTTGAGTAGCGACATATCACTGAATTTAAAAAAAATAATAGTAACTTGTCTTACACACTCAGCATGATTAAATCTATCTACAGATTCCCCGTGATGTTCAGGTCAGAGGACTGTGAGTCGTTGCTTTGCGTAGTCTGTGGGGGATTTTGAGGTCTGTAGTAGAAGCCAGCCTCTTTTCACTGTCACTTTCTTTGACTGACTGCAGGACATTTGCATCCACAATCTGTGCCACTGGCTGCCACAAAAGCCCAAAGCAGATCATTTCCACCTCCATACCAACATGACTACAGTTAGCAAAGAGAGGGTTACTAAGTCCTGACTTAGAAGGATTCCCCTTTTTCACATGCTACAATTATTATTTCATTTTTTTCATATTTTTTCAGAGCATTATCATTTGAAGAAAGGCTCATTTTAATGTGTCTTTCCTGCAGGGGTTGTATTTGCTTCTTTACAACTCAAAAATCATATTAGCCCTGTGCTGCCCAGACTTCTGCATACAGCTGTATATCCTGTCTTCTTCCTCTTTGAGTTCATTGTCAGTTGTCAGACAGTGAGGTGGGTCATTAGTGCCGGGGGCCCTTCGAGTCTGCACCTTCGTTAGCGGTATCAGTTAGCGCAGGAGAACAGTTCAGTCCTGGATTTTAGTGGGAAAGTTTCACCTTGAACAGGAAGTGTCGGGTCCTGATGGAGCAGAGCAGCTATTTAAAGACGGAACAGAAGTCGCAGTGTCCTGAAGTGAAGGTTGGACGGGCAGAATAACCTCACCGTACCTCCCGCCGTGTGTGCGTGTCTGTGTGTGTCTAATCCCTGCTGCGGTATATGTAAACCATACAACATGATGTCAGTCGTGCACATGAGAGGATTAAAATTCACACAATCATACTCTACATCGCTTCCTGAGTGTGATCCAAATTAAATCCCAGATTCTGTCAAACTGTATCTGTTCACACTGAGAGCTACAGACATGGAATCAGTCATCAGTAATCACTCATTAATAATAACCACGCTGAATCGTATTAACTGAGCAGATTACTGTAACCTCATCTTTAAATGAGAGGATTGTTAAATTACTCCCTTCAATATTGAAGATTGACCCACTGACAAAGAAATGCTGAAATTGACAGTTGTGTTGTTTTAGATGCATTTTTTTTATGAATTATGAAATTTGTATATTTTCTTGTGACTTTATCACAATAAAAGCCACCTCATGTTTCCCCATGTGACACGAAGGCAGTTGTAAATATCAGCAGGAACTTAATACAGTTCTGACGTGTGTGTAGGAGAGTGAACAGTATATCAGAACATCATAGGACCCCCAGACTGAAAGCTGTGGTTTTTTAGGTCTCTTTTCCGTTGCGTCACTTTGCATGTTTTCTTCAGTTTTTAATTTTTGTTTGTCTGTTATTTCCTCTTTCTTTATGGTTGTTTTTGTCTTTCGTCTCTTTGTGGTCGTTTTGTGTCTTTGTCAGTTGTTTGTACCAGGTCTGAATTAATTGTGTATTTCATGTGTACAGCGTTTTTTGCATTAGCGATCTTAGCTTTGTGCCGTTTATGTGGATCATGTGGATTATGTGGACGAATACATTTTACTTATTTATTTACTTTACTTAGTTTTGCATCTCCTTGTGGTTGTTTTGTGTCTTTTGTTGGTAAATTTTTGTCTCTTTGTTGTCATTGTGCGACACTGTTTTGTCTCTCTGTGATAGTTTTATGCCTCTTTGTGGTCATTGTGTTTTTGGTTGTTCCTTGTCCTGCGTTCCTGTGAATCCTTGGGCAACCTGAATCTGGAGTTCATCGCTAACGATACAAAAACCAAAAAACAAAAACAAAAACTTTAAATGTGTTGAAATGCAGAGTGTGTCATCCAGCCACACTGCTGACCTGACACAGAGGCCGATGAACCAGTTCACTGTTTGACAAAGATGTATAAGAAGTTTTTTTTTGTTTGTTTTTACTTCTACTTTTTCTTTTTTTTCATTTTGTTAGACAAAGAACTTTTTTAGAAACAACCTGGTCGAGGATGTGGACGGAGAACAGAGAGACCGCAGGTTACCTTTCATCTGACTGTGTGTGTGTGTGTGTGTGTGTGTGTGTGTATGTGTGTCATAGTTTCCCAGTGGACAAACCACAGTGACATCACTGGTTGTGTTACTACACAGCGCTTCCTTGACAACCAGAAAACAGACGGACAGAAAGCTGGACTGTCTTCAAACCTGTGTTTCCACCTGTCTGGCTCAGTGGGTTCTTTCCATTTAGCAAATGTTGCTCCTCAGTTCCCTCGCTACCTCACGTCTTACCCCCCCCACCCCCCCACCCCCCCCCCACCCCCCCACCCCCCCACCCCCCTCCTCCTGCCTTCAGTGAGACTGAAACCGATGTTTTTTGTTGTAATCTTTTTTAAATATCTTTTTAGATCTAATGCCGTTCTTTGCCGTTGTTTCCAACACATTCCTCCAGGTTCATTGAGTTTTCGTTTAAAGATTTCAAATTGCAACAGAAGGTGATACAGACTGTGGCCCTGACAGCGAATTGAGAAACATATTCAGCAGTTTGTCAACACATAAGCAGAAGAATGAAATACAGGAAATAGTTTATTTCAGTTATTTCACAATGCAGATATCATTTCAGTGCGTAGCGTACACAGTGTGCGGTCATGGAGTAAATATCTCCATGAGCCACAACCATGGGTGTATGTAAAGTGTACTCCACCTGCACACCTGTAACATTCTCGGACTTGCCTCCAGTCGCAGTAGAAAAACCCCGCTTGCTCTTTCCTGCAATTTGGTCATTTTCATGCGTTTTGGTAATCAGCATTGGTTGATAAGGACGTGAGTGATGCAATTTCCATGTTTTTATCAATGAATAAGCTGAAACTTTGACAACCAAAATGGATGCAGCAGTATCAGAGAGATTCTCTCTTTTTATTCCACGCCTTTATTTTTCCTCATCAGAGACCTGGCTCCTACATTCCCGTTTAAGAAAATCTAGTCAAATCAGTCAAGGTGCTGCCTCATTCATTCTTGAAGTTTTTTTTCATCAAAGTTTTTTTTAACTTCCTTGGGCTTTCACATTTTTTGGCCCGTAGAGTATCGTGTCCTGCTGTAGCTGAGCTCCTTTGAAGCACAGCTGTAGAGACTTCTGCTGCCGCTCTTAGAGTTTACATATTTCATTGGGCTGAATTGATAAAAATCCAGATAGTACAAGTCCTTTTGGGAAAAGTCTTTTCAGAAAAATGAATCTTTTTACAGCCGGTGTAATGATTGTGTGTCTTCGGGACAGTGTGTGTCACATGATCCAACGTTGGCGTGGCGATGACGCCAAAATGAGTGCATCAGCTTTTAGCGTCCTCAGGAAACTTGTTTTGTGTTTGCTGTATATTTCTGTGTGTGATTAAGTTCTCCGTGTTGGTAACACGTTTTGTTGGACAGATGTTTTTTCAGTCTGATTGTGTTTCGTTGCTGTACATTGATGTCTCTCATAGCTACAGACCATCCACACAAGACAAATTCAGCTTGGTGTCTGTATGGTGATGTATCCCAGGGATCAGACAAACATTAGATCACAGTATCTATGAACTGCACCACTGATAAAATGACTTTGTGCATCTTTTTTTACTGCAGCAGACCCGGCGAGTTTTCTCTGAGACATGCTTTAGTTCAGGTTAGAATCATCATTTAACAACATTTGTTTTGTAAGGAAAATGTGAGTTGGTTGGTGGCTGTGTCAAGAGTGAGCCAGGAAAATTAACCTTGCGTAGAAAAGTTTTATGCCCTGAATTCAGTCTGTCAGGTAGGTCTTCCTCCCAACAAGCTCCATAAATCCAGTGTTTCATTTGTGGTTTCAGGTCAGAGCTGCTCCAGTTTAGGTTTTGAGGTTAGAAAATGAAATGGTTTGCTGAGATTTGAACTTGTGGAGCCTGTTGGAGGTCACACACAGCCTGGGAGGAGGCTCTGCCCGAGAACGTCTTTTTTTTTTTTAAAGTATATTTTTTGGGGCTTTTTATGCCTTTATTGGACAGGATAGTAGAGAGACAGGAAATGGGGAGGCAGAGAGGGGGAATGACATGCAGTAAAGGCCGTCCGATGCGGGACTCGAACCGGGGCCAGCTGCAGCGAGGACTGTAGCCTCTACACATGGAGCGCCTGCTTAGACCACTACGCCACACGACGCCCCCACCGAGAACGTCTTTAAAGAGAAACGAAGCACGTGCAGATGTGGATGTATCTGTAGGGAAAAGGGTTTATTAAATCAAGATTTGATTTGATTTAACTTATCACTGGCTCTAAGAAGCATTACTTTATGGGAAAAATGGTAATATGTTTTCTTGTTTGGACCATTCTCTGCAGACATATATCAGTGTGTATCACCTCATAAACTGTGAACTAGTTTCTTCCGACTCCTGCAGGGACGAACATACAAACATCAAACTGTATCTAGTGGTTTGTTTCAGCATCTCTGGTGCTGCTGGCCACTGCTCTGTTTATTGTGTGTGTGTGTGTGTGTGTGTGTGTGTGTGTGTGTGTGTGTGTGTGTGTGTGTGTGTGTGTGTGTGTGTGTGTGTGTGTGTGTGTGTGTGTGTGTGTGTGTGTGTGTGTGTGTGTGTGTGTGTGTGTGTGTGTGTGTGTGTGTGTGTGTGTGTGTGTGTGTGTGTGTGTGTCTTTGACCACTGTCATTACCAGCTATTGGCCTCAGGGTGAGAGACAGCCACTCTTAGACCTCTCTCTCTGTCTATTCACATCTCCATTAGTTTCTTTGTCCTGTCGTCCCCCCAGGTTACTGTGTGTGTGTGTGTGTGTGTGTGTTGTAGAGTCTCTTTCAGGGAACAGGGACAGATATTAGTGCCCCCCCTCAATGTCTCCTCTTTATCTTTTACACCAACAGGACTCAGGGCTTTCGACCTATCAGCTGAGCTCCTCGTTTGTCCACTCGTCGGCATAGTGTGCGAGCAAGAAAAGATGAGATTAGACGACATATCTGATGCTGAAAACCCCCGATCTCCATGTTTAGTGATTTTCCATGTTGTCACACAAGTTGAAGGGTTGTAAAAAAAAAAATTCTTCAGGCCAGAACAACGGTTTATAAAAGCTTCCACACCCCACTGAACAATCACACACACTCTCCAGTCGCCTGTTAGTTCCTGAAAAGCTGACATACATTTGGGAAATAAAAGGTTTTCACACAACAAAAGTCAAATAGTTTTAATGGAAGTGCACCATGGTGGATGGAGCTGGCAGTAGTTCAACTGAAGTTTCTATTTTTCTACAGTCAAATAGATCTGCTCTATTAATGAAATGGTTTTCCCCTTTGAGGTATAAATAAATAAATTTAAAAAAATTACCTCAAGTGAAAAATGTAATTTTGTATTTTTGGTTTTTCCTAAAACACGTCTTGTTTGTAAATCCACCAGCACCAACCGGCTGTACACCTACGTTGACTAAAAACTACCACTCTTTCTGTACCTTTGGACAGAGCCAAGCTGGCTGTCTCCCGCTGTCTCCCGCTGTCTCCCGCTGTCTCCCGCTGTCTCCCGCTGTCTCCCGCTGTCTCCCGCTGTCCCCCGCTGTTTCCCGCTGTCTCTCGCTGTCTCCCGCTGTCCCCCGCTGTCTCCCGCTGTCTCCCATCTTCATGCTAAGCTAAGCTACCCAGTTGCTGGCTGTAGCTTTATATTTACCACACATCATTTTTTGCATCTAGCTCTTCAAATCAAATAAGCGTATTTCCCAAAATCCCCTTTAAGTTGAACTGTATTTCCAAATGATGCATTATGCCCAGACGTCACATTTCGGCGCCATGTTTACAGGTTCAGCCACACAGCCTGCGTGAGACGCCGCTCAAGCCTCGCTGCGGTGGAGCGTCATCTATCATTTTTCATAAATATTCAGTAATTTTCATAATTCAGTAAAATTCATATTCAGTCAAACCCGCAAAAAATGACACCATTCACTATAGTTTCAAAATCTAAGCTTTATCTGAATATAATAAATATACATATAATTATTTTTTTGACAATTTTAACAATTATATTAAAGGAGAAAGTGGAAGCTACATGTCTACTATATAGTCATTGTCAACTAAATATAGATTACATTTATAATGAAATGAAATCAAACCTTCTACTGTTTATGGCCACTATCAAAGGCAAAGTCTTATGAGCTTTTGACATATGAAATATGGTTTACAGGCTGGTGGCTGACAAGCAGGCAGGTGAGTCGGCAGGAACAGGCCACATGATAATAAACACAGGTACCAGGTACAGAGAAAACTCTAGGAAACAAGAACAGGTTGCAGATTCATTCGGAAAACAGGCTGGAACATAAACAAACGTTCTGACAATGAGCTGCTGGCAAGTATAAATAGTAGCTAGGGTGACGAGGGAACTGGGTTCAGGTGTGTGAGCGGGCAGGGAGACTCACGTGATTACAAACAGAAAACAGGTGAGCAAGTGGGAACGGGGACAGAGAGCAAGGTCGGGGACATCTAGTGGGCGGATGGAGAATGGCAGGTCTGGGGAAGTGAAGGGACAGAACATGTTCAGGGAGAAGTGAACAGAGGAGAAGATAGAAAGATAGATGTAGAAAGATGGAGCTTGTAGCAGCAGCGCTGCAGCAGTTCAGCGAAGTAGCTGTCATGCACAGGTGAGGTAAGCAGGCTAACTCTGAGAGAGATGAGGGACTGTATTTACCGTGTATTGACATTAAAGACACGGAGATGAGACTGAAACTCTGTGAAGTGTTTCTTTACACTCTGCTGAGTCTCTTTGAAGTCTTAGAAAATGGAAGCATTCCCTTCTTCAGGTTGCTGTGAAGCTCCGACCTGCTTTTATCACACTGAAGGAAATATTTCGGCTTTTCCTCTTCAGTCAGGAATCACATTGTTGCTTGTGTGTGTGTGTGTGTATGGGTATGAGTGTGTATGTGTGTGAGGGATTATAACCCACAGCTGCTAGCCTCTCTGATTACTGACTGCCTGGTCAGCCTGGATTAGACTCACACTCACACACACACACACACTCACACACACACACACACACACACACACACACACACACACACACACACACACACACACACACACACACACACACAAACACAAACACATTACACAACATATTACAGTAAAGGTAAATGCACATATTTCATTTCATTTTGCTGCTGAATGCTCAGTTCACTGACTTGCTCTTTCTTTGTATGCATCTTAATCTATGTATGTGTGTATGTGAGCAAGTGTGTGTGTGTGTATTTACCTATGTGTGTGTGTGTTGTGTAATTCCCAGCTCAATAGAGCAGATATATTTAATCCTTCCCTCGCTAAAGCTGATGTCAGCATCAGCTGGCTCTGTGTATGTGTGTGTGTGTGTGTGTGTGTGCATTTTGTAGCTAATTCATCACAGTGGCAGATTAACCAGCTGTCTGCAGAACATAAAGTCGACTACTAACAACCAGCTGGAAGAGAGAGAGAGAGAGGCAGTCAGGTAGAGACAGACAGGTAATGTGAAAGCAGTGGAGTCACCGGGATAATTAAACTTTCCCATTGCATTTCCATCAGTTACAGATGTTTCACCTTCCTTACAAATTTTCACACATTTTTATCTTAGTTTGGTATGTGGAAATACTCTAAATACTACAGTACCCATGAGCCTCAGCACCTGTTTATATAAAAAGTTGTAGTGAGACTGAAATTTTCAGGTTCCAGGAGCAAGAAAACCTCATGGAGTAACAGTAGTTGCTGCCTAATTAAAGGTTAATGTTATAAATGTATAAATGATAAATTATGCATTCGCTTCAGAGGACTTAAATGTCTGGCATTTAGCATAGCTGGTTCAGCTGGTACGTTGATGTTGATACTGGAGATATAGAGACCTGGATCTCTTCTCCAGTGCAGGCTGTACGACCACCAGCAGCTGCTCCACCATGTGAAATGAATATTACCATTACCTGACAGCGTCTTCTGAGCCAATACTCAGTGGTTTACCATTAATACCTTAATGAGCCAAAGTGAGGTGAATTTTGATACAGTATGTACAGTAGTGATGTACGTAGGTCATGAAAAAAAATGTGTGTGTGTATGTGTCGGTCCGGGGAGAGGTCATGTGACTTGGCAGAGCTGACACGACAACAGATGGACACGGTCATGGACTGACTAACACACGCACACACACACGCAGTACACTGGAAGCACACACATATGTCATATGTCATCCTTCCTCTCTCCTCTTGCTCATTATTTCATCACTTTCCCTGTGAGTGTTTGATGCTTAGCATGCTCTGAATCCGGTGTCATTCAGGCCTCATACCTGTCTATCCGTCCACCCGTCTGTCCTCCTGTCTGTCCTTCAGCGAGTGTCTCTTTGTGGTCGTTACTTTGGTCTTTTGGATGTCCAGCGTCACCTTTTATATCGGCATTGCATGGAGTCGTGCTGTGTTGGATCGCTGCTGTCATTGCTGTGGTGTTTCTCAGTATTACTTTGCTAACGTCTTGGAGAAAATAAAAACAATTGTCTCTGCTATTGACAGATATGGTGTTTGTAGGAAATCCCATTCGTATTTATACCTTGTCATAGCAGGTCACAACTGAAAGTGACACAGCGAAATTCATCAGTGTGTTAGCTAAATACTTGGCTCTGGAAGTTTGATGAGATAGTGACTACTCACACGGATACTTGGTGAACTGCTGTAGCTCACTTTCTATATTCTCTGTCGAGCAACAAACATGTTCTGTCCCATTTTACAAATAAAATCTGACACAAAACATTGAACAGCTTGGAGTTTTTTTTATAATCATCCATCCAAATGAGCACACCAGAAATGATGTACATAATTATTACATAATTAGCAATGAAACATGAAATGGACTATATTCAACCTTATCTAAAACACATAACAACACTTCTTTCCTGTGCTGTGCAGTTAACCGCCCCCTGGCATTTTGTTCGTAGGACTGTACATGATTTCAGTTACAGTTACTGTAGAGGGGGAAAAAATCTCAGAGCTCGTAAGGTTTTAATTCATCATTATGTGTGAGCATCTGGTGTATTGTTGAACTGGTTCTTACTTATGTCACCTATAAATTAATATTGAAGGTTTCCAACATCAGTGTTTTCTCCTTTTTCCTCAGGGATGAAGACTCCTCTCAGCCCCTCTCAGCTCCTGGAGAGTGGGCAGATCTTTGCCTTTGGGGGGATGTGTCAAGAGCTGATGGACACACCCACACCTACAAGCATCAGTCTTTCCGTCCAGCACGCTCCGTCTCCAGGTGACTGACATGTTCCTGCACCAGTGCTCTGCATTATCTCCTGTCATTACATTACATCCCTATAGTCTGACTCATCCTTGTAGTTTTCTTATATAACCCATCCTTGTTGTTTTGTCTCAGGTCAGGGTGGGGCCTACTCGCTTTGTGAGGTGTGTAACCTGCAGCTGACCTCCGATGCTCAGGCACAGCTGCACTACAACGGCCGGTCTCACCTTCGGAGAGTGCGACAGCTCCAGGCTGGAGAGAAGGGACAACATGTGGCAGGTACATTACAACCACTACTGTCATGTGACTGTAGTAGCAGAAGTATCTGCATGGATAGTTTTCAACAATTAGCTTAGGAGGCAGTAAAAAACATTATCTGTGTAACTGGGAACAGAGAGCTCCTGAGACCTGAAGGGACTTTTGAAATTAAAGATTAAGTAATAGTGATCATAAGTTGTGTGCACCGGAAGACAATAACTTTTAGCAGAACTTTAAGCAGCTGTAATATTTTTAGTAGTTGCAGTAGCAATAATAGTAGTAGTACTAGTAGCTGCTGCAGAAGTAGCATTAGTCATAGCAGTAGCGGTAGTAGTTGCAGCAGTGGTAGCAGTAGTAGTAGTTATAACAACAATAGCAGTAGCAGCCATGGCAACAGCAGTAGTAGCAGTGTTATCAGGATCAGTGGCAGTAGCATTAACAGTAGCACCAGGAGTAATAACAGTAATAGCACCAGTAGCAGCAGTGGTTTATTATTGTCAGCTCCCTTTATGTGTTTAAATGGGTTTTAATGTGATGTGTTTGATTCCAGCAGGGGCTCAGTCCAGGTCTCTGCCACAGGCCACAGGGCTCAGATCTCAGCCTGCCGGACTAACTCCGACCCCAGGCCTCAGCCCAGCCCTCAACGCTGCACCAAGCACAACTGCAGGTAGGACCAGTGCTACTAGAGCTTGTACTGCTCCTGGTGTACGCTGCTGATGGTGACTGATGAATCCCATATTTTGTCTCCTGTTAAAAGTTGCACTTGAACACAGCACAAAGACTACACCAGACATGCAAAAACATTCTGTACCTGCATGAGAGGAAATACCTAGACAGCAGTCTGTCATGCAAGTTGTCATGGTAACCACAGGGACATTAAGAGCTAAAGAGGACTTTAATTTGTAAAGTCTGTCTGTGACTGTCTGTCCGCTCAGTGAGAGTGACTTTGGCTCATGCATCGTCAACAGCTGCTGGCCCCTGGGAGAGGTCAGTGTGTGTGTGGTGTGTGTGTGTGTGGTGTGTGTGTGTGTGTGTGTGTGTGTTGGCTCTCAGATTTACCCTCAAAAGGATAAACTTTCTCTGTATTAACTCAGATCATCACTGCAGTTTTACACTCTCTGAGTATTGTTAGCTCCGCCTCAACACCTGTCGGTTGCTAAGTGATGCATTACATCGTTGGTCCACCACTTTGGTCAAGGCTGAAACATTTGAAGAACTATTTATTAGATTGTCATGAAATTTGGCACCAACATTCATGGTGCCCAGAGGATGAATCCTCCTGACTTTTGTGGTGCCCTGACTATTCTTCTAGCGCCACCAGCAGGTCAAAGTTTTTACTTATCTGGTGAAAGTGGATTGGCACAAAATTTGGCAGTGTAACATCCATGGTTTCATTTGTTATCTTTTGAAAGAGCCAGACTAGCTGCTTCCCTGTGCTTGTAGTCTTCATGCTAAGCTAAGCTAACTGATAAACTGGCTGTTAGCTATAGCGTCATATGGACAGACACGAGAGTGGTATTGATATTGTTGTCTAAATCTCGGCTAGAAATCAAATCCCAAAATGAAAAATTTTCCCTCATTGATATCGGTAGCTATTGGGCAAGGCAGTATTTTGATTGTTTTTCATGGTTTAATCATTGCAGCAGGATAGAAAGTTGTTCCAGCGCCCTCTGCTGGTGAGATCATAGTTAACGCTTTTCACATCGCCTGGCCCTCTACGGTTCTGTGATCAGATGTGACTGGAACAGTTTCAGAGCGTCTTCAGTGATTCAGACCCAGTTTTTTTAAAGTCAAACTGCTGGTCAACAGAGTGAGAGTGTGCTGTGAGATGTAAAGGAGTTAAAGTGGAGCAGACAGCAGCAGGTCATTTAACTGGGACACAGCCCTGCTCTGAAACCACACTGACATTTCTCAAAGACACCATCAAATTTTGCCTGCATTGACTCTTATCACTGCATCATATTTGATGGTATAGTCTCTCAAAGTATCTGTCTCCATGAAATCTGGTGGTGACATCTTCATGTGTTGATGTTTCAGTGTGGTGTTTCAGATTGTTGTCCTTACTTTCTTGATCAAAAACACAATGCACTTCCATTCTAATAAAAAAAAATCTACTATTTTAGCCCTGAGTGGAGCTGACTCTTAGGTTGGACTACAGAAAACATCAGTTGAATATAATATGATATGATATGAAATTACATGATATAATATTATATGATATGAGATAATATATTATGATAGGAGATAATATAATATGATATTAACATACAAACATGCCTAATTACAGTATGTGGGACGATGATATCAGGAGAGACAGGAAACAGAAAGACAATCTCACACTGATATGCACACCCACATACACAGGTGTGTGTGTATGTGTGTGCGTGTGTGTGTGTGTGTGTCTGTGTGTGTGTGAGAAACAGCTGTAATTACATACTGTTGGTCCATATCAGTGTACAGTCTACAATAACACTGATTAAAGATTAAATCTCTCTCTGCTGGACACACTCAGACACACACAGACACACACACACTCACCACTAAACCTGAATGGTCATGTCTTTGGCTGTCTCCCTCTTTCTTTTTTTTTCTCTCTCTCTCTCTCTCTCTCTCTCTCTCTGTCCATTACGTGATGCTCGCTCAACCATGAAAAGCTCTTTGGCCTGAACTCAGCTTCTGCAGGCCAGGCTGAGCGTGTGTGTGTGTGTGTGTGTGTGTGGTGTGTGTGTGTGTGTGTGTGTGTGTGTGTGTGTGTGTGTGTGACAGTGACCTGGCTGGCTGAGCAGCCTATCAGCATTCAGGTCAGATGACATCACAGCCAGTACAAACAGTTGTGCTGCAGGGGGACAGGCAACACGATATGTGAGCCCCTCAATCAGTAACTGTTAAAGAAACTGGAATCACTTATTTGTATGAATTACTGTGTGTTCTTCAACTTACAGGGATCACAGGGATGATTGCTGGGATGAATCAGGCTATAAAGTCAAAATATCTTGTCTTCTTCTCTTTCCTTTTCCTTTCTTCTATTTTTTCCTGAATATTTTTAAAAATCAAAATAACTCCTTCAGTGGCACTAAATCTGCACACTGTCATAAAACTGTATCTCATCAGTTATGCAAGAGCTCACATCCTTTACTTAGGTAAATATATCAATAAAACAGTGTAAAAATACTCCATTATAGGTAAAAATCAGCATTGAAAATGTTACATTAAACTGAACAATCAGAGGAGGCTGCTATGTAAAGAGATAATGAATGACACTCATGTAATTGTGATGATATAACATGTAATGTATGAGAAGTTATAATTAACTCTTAAAATGTCCTCATAGCTGCGTTACCAAAAAGACAATATTTCTCTCTAAAATGTAGAAGGGTTCTTCTGCCCACTCACTGTGTGTAGCTGCACCGCTATAGTATGCAGCAAGCTAACACACCTCCAATAAAGGTTGAAGACAGGACAATAAATTCAGTGATGGTATTTATAAATCAGACAAAAAGACACCCAAATAGGAGGTAAATACAGTAACTCATAAACAGTGAACAGTGTGAAAGTACACAGTAAAATACATAACACTTAGCCAAACAGTAAACTGAGGTACTTAAAATGTAACTGTAAAATTTAACTTATTATATAAACTGATTGCAGAAAAATAAATGAGGAATTAATGGACACAAAGCTGCTACAATAACAGAGTAACCTATAGATGGAGTTCCAACAAGGAAGAATAAATATGTTGCTCGTTAACATTTGCTTGGTCACTGATTTGACAAAATGGTGGTTAAACAATGTTTGTTAAACGCCAAATCACTCTGACAAGAGTGGTTGCTATAGCAACAAAAAGTTCAACTGAAACCAACTACACTGCTTGAGTAAATGTGTTAATTTCTTCCAGTGTCAAACACATACATTATGTACAAAGGTGAAAGCGCACACACATTTTAAATGCTCTTCTTTAAAATAAACAAACGCTAACTGGAGCAATAATCCCTGAAGACTTTTACACATTTGTCCTTATTAAAGACATTTGTAATTGGACATTGGCCGAGCAAGAACCTTCCTCCCATAGGAAAGTGGACAGATTAAAGGAAGCATGTGAAATGGAACAAACTACTAACAAACTAAAACTATGGACAAAAATATTTGGGGAAAAAAAATGGCACCCAATAATTAGCAATAATATCTTCTCCCGTGAGACTAACAAATGAAACAGTGATTGTTAATGCTGTGCCATAGTCCAACTCTGTTGTTTGTTTGTTCTTTATTTTTACTTTGTTTTTTAAAGAAAATTAAATTGAAAGAAAAAAATGACAAAATCAATCCATTAATTAAAAAAGGCAGCTAAAAAAAATACATGATCAGAAACACACAGGAGGAGTCAGAAGGAGAACCAAAGTAAATTACATAATGAAATGATTTATGATTTTCTCAGACTGAGCTTGAGAGAATGTCACTGTTTATACTTCATGGTTTGGATGTACTGAGGCTCCTCTCACCAGAGACAGCTGTGTGTTCTCCTCAGTGACAGTCAGTGACCACTAGGCGGCACTATACACAGTCGTACACACTCAAACACACACATACACACTCATACACACACTCAGTCACTAATGAAAGAAGTGAATTCCCATGATCCACATGCTCAGTGCAAATGAAGAGATTAAGTCACATGAGACTAATAACATTTACATTATTAAAGCTCCTCTCCTCTTCCTCTCTGTTGCTGGGCACTGAGGACAATGACACTAATGTGCTTTGACCGTCTTGTGCGTTGTGATGTGTGAAGTATTTTGAGGACGGTACTTGAAGTTTATTTTTTTCTCAGGATGAAATATAAACTTTTCTTTTTAATGAGAATCTCGGTGTTCCTGATTTGGACGTTTCTTTAGTACGGTGAAAATGTCAAAATCAACCCATCGTTTCTTTCCTTTTCATGTGGTGTGTGTGTGTGTGTGTGTGTGTGTGTGTGTGTGTGTGCACTATTTCTAATTAGCTCTCCTGGGCTAATAAAGGTCAACATGTTGTCCTGCTGATACCCCATATATAATGAGCTGAGAAATAGACAGTTATTAATAGACACAAATTGCAGCTGTGTGTGTGTGTGTGTGTGTGTGTGTGTGTGTTGTGTGTGTGTGTGTGTGTGTGTGTGATGGAGAGATTGAGCAGGTGTTGATGCGTGGTCTTGCGTTGATGTATTCAGCAGTGTATGAATAGACTCTGCTGACAGATTCACACACTCATAGTGCTGTACAGTGGTGACAATGGGCTCAGAGGGGGGGTCGGGAGGTGGTGCCTGGATGGGGGTATATATGACCCGTATATATGACACACATCACCACCAGTACACAACTTGTAATACTAGAGGAACTAGTAGAGGGCTGGTAGAAGACTAACATAGAACCAATCAACATGGAGACTGCTGAGGACTAGTAGGAATGATAATGAACTAGTGGAAGCCAGGGAGACCTATAGGACTGGTGCAGGACTAGTGAAGAACTGTGGAACTAGCAGATAGTAAAGGACTAGTAGAGCTCTGGCGGAGGACTGGTAGGATTGGTAGAAGATTATAGGAAAACTGGTAGGGCTATTAGAATGGGTAGAAGACTGATATGACTAGTAGAGGTCAACTAGAAAACCAGTAGAAATAACAAAACAAGCAAAAGACTGGTTGGACTAGCAGGAGTAGAAGAAGACTGGGTTGGTCTGCTCGAGGACTAAAAGGCCTGGTATAGTACCTGAAGAACCAGCAGAACTAGTAGAAGACTGGTAGGATGAGTCATGGCATGGTCTCTAGATCTCTCAAATATAGTAAAGGACAGGTTGAATTGATAGAGGATTGGTAGACAACAGCTTGGACTGTGGCACTATAGTCAAAAGATCGGTAGGACTAGACAAGGTGTAGTAGAAACCTGAAAATGCTGGTGTAACTAGTAGAAAACTGGTAGGATTAGTCAAGGTTTAGTAGAAAACTTGTTTTACGATAGAACTGGCTGGTAAATAAAACTAGTAGGACTAGCATAACTAGATCCAGTCTAGTGTAAAAGTAACCCTGTGACTTGTGGAATAGATAATAGAAAGATCTCAGAGGACTGGTAGGTCGGATTGATCGAGGACTAGCAGTTGTAGGAAACCTGTGGAGGGCTGGTTCACAGTCTCACTTCTGTTTATTCTTCTCTTTCTGTCTTTAATTGAGTTAGTCGTACCATCTTTCTTCCTTTTTGGTTATTTCATTATATGAATCATTCTTAATCTGTTTCCTTTTCATTCTTGTCTAATTTAATTGTGTATTTTGATTTGGAGAATGGAGGAACTCCAAGCTTATACCCACGTCTTCTCTCCTCTCCTCTCCTCCTCTTCCCTGAATTTGAATCACGATGCCATGAACTGGGTGAGAGCGAGTGAGCAGCACGGAGATAGAGAGACAGAGAAAGAGGGATTTCCATTGAGACAGAGGGGCTGTCATCACCGCTCACCCTGAATATCATCACCTCAGTGATTCACATACACTGTCTCTTTCTCGCCGTGTCGGTCGCCCTCTTCTATCCACATACATACACACACACACACACACACAGACACACACACACACACACACACACACACAGACACACACACACACACACACGCGCATGCATGTGTCTCTGCGTTCACACAGATAGACAGTCAGACGGCGATTCTCCGCTATTTGGTTTGTGTTTTCTCTTCGCTGCTTTTTGATATCGGGGGAGCAGATGATAGAGAGGAGAGGGAGGAGGAGGAGGAGGAGGTGAGACAGCTGTCTCCCTGTTGATGATGTGGAGTAGTTTCCTAAGTCGAGGTAGGAAATCCTTCTCCTGTCTATTTCTGTTTAAGCTCCAGAATTAGCTGATTTGTTTTTCATTGTTAGTGTCTATTTTCTGTGTCTCTTTGCATGATTACATGTGCACCGTGGCTGCACACAGGTGTGTCTTACGTGAGAGTGTGTTATTTTGGTGGGGGTGGGTGGGGATGACATGACCCGGAGGTCATGACCTGGACTTAAACCTTGAACTGAGGTTATAGTCAGGTTATAGTCTCTCTCTGTAGTCTCACATTGTGCTCAGTAAAAATGGTGGTACCAGTCAAACCTGTCATCGTCTCAGAGACAGAATCAGCTGTTCTCCAGAGGGTCATTATAATTATTGAGTCATTTACAGATCACAACAAAATATCAGATTTTCTAGGGCTGTTTTCTACTTACTGTATTTGTTTTGATTTCACATTTGCGAACCCATAAAAATACTGTAGTGAAACAACAGAAATTCAAAGTGAAAGGTAGATGTTGTTTTCTCTTGGCTGAGGTGTAAACATTTTACTATAGATAAAAGGAAGATGTGACAAATGCTGATGGGAGCTGATTTTATGTTGTTACATAACCAGAGATTTGTACTTAAATTGAGATTTACTGCAAGTTTTGGTATATGATGATGTTGTTTTTTTAATTTCAAATGTGCTGATTTAGTGTTTGGATTTGGTTATTCCAACCTGTGGAAATTATTCCAGCTGTATTTGAACATGTTGCTGGTTTCATATCAATGTAACCAAAAGACTGTGGAGACCTGCCAGATATTAGTTAATAACACAGTCACTATACTATAGGATAGAAATACACCTTGACTGGTACGTCAAGGTGTGTTAGAACAAGACTAACAATGTGATAGTGCTGAGAGTCCTGTACACTGTTCAGTCACTATGGATGTGAACGCCTCAATTCGTAGCTAAAATTCTTCACTGTAACCACAGTGATTGTTTCATTACAAGTGCAATGTTGTGGAGCTCAGAGACAACAGCATGAGCGAGGCCGAGTGTTCAGTCATGCTAGCAGCTTTGTGAAGCTTTATGAAACGACATTGCTTTGAGCTAAATGTCTTAAATATCAGCAAGCTAACATTCAACCAATGACAACGCTAACATGCTGATGCTAAGCAGGTATAGTGTTTACTATGTACACCACCTTAGTTTAGTGTGCATGCTAAGATTTATTTAATTAGCAGTGAACATAAAGTACGCTTAAAACCACACATGTGAAACACACACTGTTGCATTAGAAGAAAAGTCAGATGATCATCACAGACAGCAGGATGTGTCCTCTGGAGACACCAAATCTCATGACACTTCATCTGTTAGCTGTTGAGATAATTCAGTCTGGAACAAAGTGGTGGACAGACTGACAGCAGTGTGGCTAATTATCTGTCATCTTCTCTTTCTCTATATGCCAACTTATCTACCTCAAAAAAGTGAGCAACATTTTGGCTTTTGTTTTCAAATTTCTGGCATTTCCGCTCATGATTTTTTTTTTCTTTTTTTGGCATAAATGAACAATGCACCTAAAAGCAGGTGGATTAAAAAGTGTTTCCTGTAGAGGAACAGTCTGAAAAAGGATTTTGCTCACTTCAGATCTCTGCTACACACACTGCGACACACTGTGCAGCCTCTCCTGCCTTATTTGCTCTCTCTTAAATGGGATGATCTTCTTATGTGTGCTCAACCTGGAAATGTGACTATTCACACAGAGAAGGACTGTTTCCAGGTGCACCAGCAGCTAAATGAACATTTATTGTGCAGAGAACTTCCAGAACATTCCTGGAAGAAACACTATTTTGGAGTAGGAGAAAATAATGAGATTGGACCATTGAATCTGTGACTACTTGCTGTGTGTCTGTCTGACATTCCTCTCATTATAGATGGCGTGACTGCTGTTATTACCCACACACTGCTGCTCATCACCACAGAGCAGTGTGTGTTTGTGTTTGTGTGTGTGTATGTGTGTGTGTGTGTGTGTGTGTGTGTGTGACAAAAACACACACAATGGATTCCCTTGTCCAGAGTGTGTCTGTTTTTATTTCTGCAGATTAAACCTGAGCTTCATCCTTCACTGCTTATAGATGTTGTTTGTTTTCCTCTGAAACTGACACACAAAATCCTAAGTTTGTGAAAATGCAATTTAACTGATACATCTAAGCTCTGTCGTGTCTTTGGTTGTTCATTACGGTGGCATTTGTTGAGCTTTGCAGATGTCCATTATGGTTGCCAGGTTGCTCAGTCTGGTTTCCTTTGCTGGGTTTTTCAGAGTAGTTCTAGTTGCTCTGTGGCCTCTTTTAGTCAGAACCAGGCTCATTTAACACAGAGATATTCAAGTCTGCGTCACTGGTGCTGCAAAAAAAAAGAAAATCCCTCTTAGATGAATGTTTTAGAAAAAAAGGAGTGATCAGATAAGAAACTTTCTCCACTGTTCTCAATGATTTCAAAGTAAAAGTCCCTTGTCTTTTTTAGTGTTAACATTTAGGGCTGCACCTAATGATTATTTTCATTATTCCACAATCCAATAATTTATATTATTTTCTTGATTAATGGATTAAACATTTGGTCTATATAATGTCAAAATATAGTGAAAAACCTTGTTTTAATGTCTGACAGCCCGAGGTGATGTATTTGTATATTTATTTTATTTGGCCAAACATCCAGAATCCAAAGATATTCTGTTTACTCTCATCTTGACCAAAAAGCACATTTGGGAATCTGGAACCAGGGAATTGGTTTGGTATTTATCTTTGAAAATGACTACACTGATTAATGAATGATCAGAATAGTTGTCAATTAATTTTATGGTAATTAAGTAGCTCTGTTTCCTTTGTCTTGAGCTTGAACCTGAGTTTGTCCAACACTTCTTGCCGTACAATAGCGTCCCAAAGTGAGAGAGATCCAGAAATCTACAGGTCTCGTTTCTATGAAATTTCCTGATAACATTCCTGCTCCACAGAAGATGCACCTCTTCGATTTTAATGCCACCATGGCTTTTCCTCTAGCGCCACCCTCAGGATAAACTTAACTACCACTACTGGTAGGACTGGACGAAGAGCTCAGTCACCAGTATGTTGTTTGTTCATATACAATGTTAGTTTGATTCTGAATTTCTACTGTAGGTGGACATGCTCTGTTTATGTTAGTTTCTACTGTTTTCTACTGAGTCTCAGACTGGAGCTCTCCTGTCTGTTTTCATATTCCTGATTGGTCTGCTGTTTGTGTGTGTGTGTGTGTGTGTGTTCATTTTGGATGAAGAAGGATCTGAATGTGACCTACTTACACACACACACACACATGCACACAGACACACACACACACACACACGCTTGTTATGTTAATGTGTGTTTCTCTGCATAATAATAATGCAGTGTGATGTCTAATGCTGCTGTCAGCAGAACCACGCTCAGTCTATGTCTCTCCACCACTCTCCTTCTCCGTGGATAAGGAATGTTTAAGATGCAGATGAAGGTAGTAAGACGGGTTCTCCTCCCCGTAGAGTCACTGGTGTATTAATATCCTGCGTTCTTCCAGCCTTCGTCTCCAGCTGCAGTGATTTCAGCAGCAGTGTTTTCTGCAGTGGGAAACCAGTGAGGGATCCTGTCATTGCACTGTAAGGACGTCCACGGGCGAAACTGGCACCATCAAGGCTGCACATGTACTCACATTCACTCTTTAGTGACATGGGCATGACTCAGGGGAAGGGGGGGGGGGGGGGGGGGGGAGCTGATGGGCAGTTTCTTTATTCATATTCACACATTTCGGGGGAATACACTTGTTACTGAGAGTGAAATGAGACGCAGAACAGAGCTGGAGTCGGGACCTGGTTCGTCTAGCTTCACATAAGGGCTGGAAGCAGAGGGAAATTTCTAGCCCGACTCTGTGCCAGCCCCTCGAAAGCTCACTAATTAACACGCTGTATCTAGTTTGTTTAACCTGTGCACAAACAGAACAGATGTAAAAATGGCCGTTTGTGGTTTTAGGGGGAGGTGCGTTCTGAAATTAGGACCGCCGTGAAAATGAGATGATGCATCTCAAGGGATTTGCGCTTTAATTAAGTTTGAATAATTAAATTTGAAATAAATTTACATTCATCAACATGTGCCAGTGTCAGTTGCAGTTCGTTGGCAAGATGTTGTGAAGTGGCGTGACAGGTTAACAAATACAGACATGGGGCAGTAAACAGCAGCTCCTTAAGCTGTTGTTTACTTTGCACCTCTGATGGTTAAAAGTAACACTGAAAGCTGAAAACAACGTCCACCATGCGTCTGTCCTTTTTTTGGAGTGACTTTACTCTTGTATTTGTGAATATCAGTGGATCTCCTGGTTTATAGATGGTTTCTATTCCGTCTATAGTTTTCTATCCATCTGTTTTATGCACATTTCCAATTTTCATTCAAGTGGAAACAGTATTGTCAAAATATTTTTTACACTTCACTGAAATAGAAAACATAATGCAACAAAGTGCAATAGAAATAGATATAAGAATGAATCATGACATGGTGACTTAAATGTCAGCTGCGAAGATAAAAACAACAGATCTGTGTGGATTGATGAGGAGAGCCTTTTGTTTCTCATATCGACACATGAAACAAACAGGAATGTCCTGTTTTCATCTTGTTTCTGGTGATCGTTTAGTTGTTCTGCAGTGGCTGAGCGACACCGATTGGAAAAATTTGCACCACCAGCTTTATGTTGACAAACTATTAATATTCAAGTGACATCCACACGGATGGAAATGCACTTAAATCGCATCTTCTTTTGCAGAGTTTCCCAAAATTTCGGTTACAATCTGCGCTACATTTGGATGGAAACTATAGGCTCTGTATGAAAAGAGGGAAACCCACTGAGCGAGTTACAGCGAAGTAAGTTACTGCCACCAACAAACAACTGGAGCATTTGATATCGCACTTTATTTTTAATGTTTATTACCTGTGAACCAGCTGGTTTTGTGTCCAACACACACACACACACACACACACACACACACACACACACACACACACACACACACACTGCTCACTGTGTAACAGGACATGGTGTGAACCGACAACAACTGCTCTCTGATCTCGTCGCACACATACAGACACTCAAAAAGCAGTGACTGCAGCAGGGTAATTTAATCTTTAATCCTCCAATATAATCTGTAAGTAGTGTGTGTGGTCTCTCTCTCTCTCTCTCTCGCTCTCTCTCTCGCTCTCGTCCTTAGGGATAGAGTTTCCTCTCCCTGGAGGAAATGGCAGCAGGGGATTAAGAAGTGACACACACACACACACACATACAGAAACACACACCTGACGCTGAGGGTTCGGGGGTTCAGATAGCGATGACACATGCCACTCTTGCTCCAGTCACCTGATACACTTGCTCGCTCTCTCTCTCTCGCTCTCTCTCTCTCACACACACAGAGTGAGTGGTGGGTGTGTTTGGCTGTTGCTCTTTGGTTTGTAAAAAAGACGACAGCAGAGTATCACAGACGGAGAGAAATCGGCAGAGTACAGTAGACGACGGAGACGGTTACAGTAGAGTACAGTAGAATCGAATAAATACAGAGAGGGAAAAAGACAAATCTGGAGCGAGATAAAGAAAAAAAGGCGTCTGGTTCAGGTAGGAACCTTTACATCTTCATGGCCATCCTCGCTCTTCCTCATCCTCTTGCCTTCATCACTTCCTGCCGTCTTGTGAGAGAAGTGTTTCTGCTGTCGGTTTCACTTTGACTCCGTTGGTTCGAATCACTCTACAGTCTGATTAACAGAGAAAGCAGATGTTTCTCTGTTTTCTCTGCTGAGTTGGAGGAAGATACCGTGAAGCTGATGATATGCTGATGTTTACATCACAGGAAATACTCTGTCACACAGCCATACTTTATTCACCGGACTCTGACATTAGTTAGAGATTTAAGAATATTGTGTTTTCGTTTTCAAAGAAAACCGGATTTGTTGCTTTGGTAACGCTTTATAATATTACCCACGATTCACTGTGTAATTTTGTCGCATGAATCAAGTCCCAATAGAATACTTTCTACTGGCGCTTAAATGTAAGTCCAGTGGAAGAAAGCAAGACGATGGGGATCGAGGGAGCAGTGACCGGGTACTTCAGAGGAAAGGAGACGTACTTACACTGAAGAGTTATTGTAAACACTGAGGAACGAACAAAACTCAAGTTTGGGAAAGATGCTGTTTACGACCTCGTTTTATTGTGTAATTAAAATGATGATAAAAGGAGAACAGCTACACTTCTCACCGCACGTCTTACTATTACTGTGTAATGTCAAATACATTGTAGTTTCACTCATTGACAAACATTACTGTGATGTGTAGGAGAGATCAAATATTAAAAGGTGGTGCTCAAATTTTACAGCTACACCCACAATCCAGGGATTTATATATGGGCTGCAACTGTTAATTAATCAGCAACTATTTTGATAATTGAACAGTCATTTTATTTTATTTTTTTAAGCAGAAATGTAACATTTTTTCTTGTTTCTACTTGCTCAAATAAGATGATTTGATCGCCACGTTGCCACACTTGACAGTAAAGTGAATATCTTTAGTCAGGCATTTTTCCATATTTATTGCCATTAATATGTTCCCCTGCATTTTATGATTTAAAATAAGCTCACACTGCAGTAACTTGTAATGAGTAGGCGTTGGAAGCAAAACAGTGAACAGCCCTGAAAGGTTTCTCTCTGTCAACTGAGGAGAAAAAACAACATAGTAAAATCATCTAAAGCATATCTGTGTAGGTGGATCACACTGTTCCTACGTTTAAACATCGATAGGAACTAGTAAGTAATTTAATTGGGACCTGATTCATAAAACAAAATTACACTGTAAATTGCAGACTGCGTTATAAAGTGTTGTCATTTCTTTGTATTTGAAAAACTTTTCACAACACAAATATAAAATGTACCTTCTTAAAATGTTCAACTTTATTACATAAATAAATTACATGAAGGAATACACTTGACTGTTCTGACGAATCCCTGAAATAATGATAGTGGCTCCTCTGGGGCTTTTAATCGAGGGTGATTAAGACAGCGAACGCCTCTAAGCTGTTACTGACTCTGACCAGTCTGGGTTTTATTTATATTCAAATATGAATTCCCTTTTCTCACCTGATTGTCTTTTGCTAATATTATATTTGTGAATGGATTTATTCCTTTTAATTGTTCTTCAATAGTTTTGTGTATGTTGATTCTTTGACTTCGTTCTGTGATATTTGCACATTATTATTTTGAGTAGCTCTCATAGCTGTGTGTGTTTCTCAACTGGAGTTAGAAATCTCTAAAATCATGCAAGAAGACACCAACAGTTTAAACAATGAAGCTGCTTTCACACTCAGCCTGTGTGGTGCCGGTCAAACAGAGTGTGGTGTGCGTTCTGGTCAGGTTTGTTTAGGCCGTGTGGAAGCTGTCATTCGACCTCTGGTGTGAGGCACCATTTGAAAAGGAGGGTCTTGGTCTGGTGTGGTTATTTTGGTTTGGTTGATTTGGTCTGGGCCAAAGTTAAAAAAGAAAGATCTGTTGCTGTCTTTCAGTTCTGCTCTGCTTTGACTCACTACAATTGAACCAACGGCTGTAAACATGAAAGGCAACAACTTTACTGCACCTGATGACTCCATTTATCTCCCCTGGTGTCACAAAGAAATCACTGATTGCTGAAGACGATAACTCGGCCTCATATGTTATAATTTGTGACAAAGAATCGTTATCTTCTTTTGTTTTATGTTAACTCTACGCACCTCCGCCTTAAATCCTTTCCACTTCCTGATTGGTGCTCATGTGCTGACGTGCATGCATGTTACCATGGTAATCAAATGATTCTGTGTAAATATAGGATACACAGATTGTTTTCTTAGCAGTTCACAGCCAGAACAATGGATTGGAGAATGGATTTAATAGTAGATTTTTCTTCACATACCTACTATTAAAAAATCCTGTGGTTGATACGTTTTGCTTTCGGATGTCAAACGATCCTCATCGGATCTTTTTTTCGGCCGCTCTCAATCCAGTTATTTAATCTGCAGCGGAGTTCAGACAGCAGCTTTCACACCAGCCCAAATGAAGGTGTGAGATAAACTACAACTGTATTTAATCCACATGATGATCATGGGAACTGTCATAATGTGAGCGGGGTGATTATCCCTCATACAATGGAAAGTTAAAAGAAGTTATAACAGAGCCGTGTTGTGTAATTTGGCCTTTCTCTCTGTTTGTCATTATTTATGATAAATAAGCAGTTACAGCTTGTACCACTAATTCTCATGGTAAGCTGTCAGTTAGCACGTTAGCTAGGTTGCTAAGATTGAATCATAGCATTAAAACTGTCTGTGCCTCGTTTGTGGAGAAGTTTATACTCTGACAGTAAAAGGCTGGGATAAAGTTGGCCACGATTTGTTCCCTCAAAGGTCAGTGCTGTCAGCACGGCTTGCTATTGATCAACACTGTTGTCTGTGTGACAATGGAAGAGGCGTGATGATTAACTGACTTGGTGCCTGCAGGAGGAAATCAAAGCATCTCAGTCATTCAGAAATACACTGAATGACTGAGACACTTTGATATCTGCTTCAACATATTTACACAGACAGACACACACACACACACACCACACACACACACACACACACACACACACACACACACACACACACACACACACACACACCAGAAGTGCGTTGTGCAGTTGAAAGATGTGTTGTTAATGGCCCACTAGTTGCTGGCGTGCTAGTTTTATTTTAATTACACCTACGTAGCGCCATCTGTGTGTGTGTGTGTGTGTGTTTGTGTGTGTGTGTGTGTGTTTGTGGTCTTGCTACTTTTATATATCTAGCTGAGGTCAGTCTTTAATTGGGTTCATGTGGACAGTCCACCCGATCACACTTTCATCCACCTTTTCTGTCATGTACGACACAGAAAAGCATAAAGTCCTCACTTGTGAGAAGCTGGAACCAGTGGATCTTAAAAAAATGACTAGAGCAGTTATTCAAAATTCTGTCGACCACCTACATAAGTTTTCAATACCACAGATGCTGTTCGTCCGTTTCTGCAACTAAATTAGCCTCATTTGGATTTGCATGCCGGGGTGATTGAATATCAACCACACTTCTTAGTAACCACACCCACTGGCCAAAATGTGGAGGTGGTTTGTGACAGATGACACAGAGCTCTGCAGGTCAGATCAGTTACAGGGTCGTTCTGACAGTACAGCAGGACACTGTGTGAGATTTTCCTCATTACGTCTTCATCACATGAGCTTCCAAGCATTGTGTGTGTGTGTGTGTGTGTGTGTGTGTGTGTGTGTGTGTGTGTGTGTGTATAAATTTATGTGTGTGCGTATGGGTGTGAATGCCACAGATGACCCTGGCCGCAACCACATCATAAATCTGACCACTGCGGAGAAAACGAGACTGACCACCAGGAAATGCTACCACTTAAAAAAGGGTTTAGAATCAATTTATAGACCATTTAATCCCAAATGCCGCCGCTGATGTCGGCAAATACTAACCAGGAAAGAAACCCTGATCATTTCAAACATTTGGAACTGTGATATAGTGTGATAATAATTTGAGGCCTGATCACACCAGCATTTAAAAAGGTGAAATGATGTGATTAGTGGATCTGTTCGCGAGGGGCAAAGTAAATCCCCAGTTCAAGTTATTGCACCATCTTGTCATCATCATACACCCACACAGGTGATTCCAGTAGTTTACCTGCTAGTGCTGCGAGTAGTCAAGCTTCTATATATGAACCTCTCTGTGTTGTGACCAGGCCATTACAACAGATTTAAACTGGTCGGCTCCAGTATCAGACTGATGTAAACCAGTTAATTCTAGTTCCAGTAGCAGACTGGTTTGATCCGATAGAGCCAGTTCCAGTGTCAGAGTAGTCTAATCCACTCACGATTAGACTGATCTAAACTGATCAATGGCAGTTTCAGTATCCAGCTGGTCTTAACTGGTCACCTTCCAGTATCAGACTGATCTAAACTGGTCAGTTTTAGCATCAGACAGTTTCAGTATGAAACTGGTCTAAACCAATAGGATTCAGCTGTAGGGGTCAGACTAGTCTCAACCGTTCAGTGCCGGTTCCAGTGTTGGACCGGACTAAGCTGTTTCATCATACTGGTCTAAGCTGTACAGTGCCAGCTCCAGTATTGGACTGGTCAGTTCCAGTTGGGAAACCTTTCACAAGTTCAGTTACTTGTTTCTCTCTACAGATGGAGAAAGGCTCTTTAAAGAAACTCGGGAATACATTTTCCACCAAAAGTCTTTATTTACAACCGCCTTCAACAGATCTTTTGACCAATCACCAGCAGCTTGAAATAAAACCATCTGGCTCGTTGCTTCATTGTTGGCCAGTTCTGATACTGGTTTACATACTTCCCATGTGAAGGCAGCAGCAGATGTGTATCAGTATTTATAGCAGCTTCTTAGAACAGCAACTTACTGTAAGAGAGAAGGGTTAGTGTGTGTGTGTGTGTGTGTGTGTGTGTGTGTGTGTGTGTGTGTGTGTGTGTGTGTGTGTGTGTGTGTGTGTGTGTGTGTGTGTGTGTGTGTGTGTGTGTGTGTGTGTGTGTGTGTGTATATATATGTGCGTGTTGTAACCAGATCTCAGAGGACAGAAGGACAGAATTAAGACGACTCTGTCACCACGCCGTTCATCATACACACACATACTGAAAAATATCTTCAATTCATATAGATCATAAAGGAATCAGGAGTGCGACCCTGCAGACTAAATATAACAGATTTTAGTATGTAGTACATCCACACGAAAAGATTTAAATTATTAAATGAAGAATAGTAAAAAAAAGCATGCGGATTAAAATCGCCAGATATTTGGGTGTGGTGTTGATGGGCGCTGATACGCTGACACTGGGAAAAAAAGGTCAGACAGTGGTGAGACAGTTTGAGAGACAGGGTTTGTAAAGGCTTAAGGGGTCCTTGAGAGGCTCAAATAGTCCTTCAGGATGTTCCAGGGATCCTTGAGCTGGTTTAAGCCGTCCTTGAGCAGATTCGCAGGGTGCATAAAAAAAGTTTTAATGGTCTTTGAGGTGGTCTCAGGTGTCAGTGAAAAGGTTGTCAGGCTTTAATCATCCCACAATCCAACAATCAAAACGGAAGAGGTTCTCGCTGTTGGGGGGTGGGGGGGGGTGGGGGGTGAGTCAATGTTCAGTAGTGGCGTGACATCAGTGCTTTTGGAAGTGTCTTTGAGAAAGTTTCCAGGGTACTTGTGGGAGCTCCAGTAGTCCCTTTGGATGCATCATGAGTTCTTGAGATTGTTGCAAGATAAATCTTGATTGGTTCTTGTGTTGTTGTTGTTGTTGTTGTTGTTGTTGTTGTTATGTGAGTGGTCATCCAAGTGTTTTTTTTAAGGGAGTTTAAATGGCTACAGATGTCAGTGAAGAGGTTGTAAAGGTCAGTGCCTGTCAAACGTTCGAGACCCCCTCGTGCTACAGCTTCCTGATGTCGGAGTTAGCGGTGGCTGTATCCGACAGAACTCCTCAACATAGACAACCGGTACATCCGCTTCAGTGAGAAAGTAAGAAGGATTTGAACGAGTCTCAAGCTCTTTTCTCATACTTGAGACAACTACTTCTGTCGCTTCTCACATGTACAAACAGAGCAACTCTTAGAAATGCCTCAGTGGAAAGGCATGGTGACATTATGTGAAGGCGCTTCGATGGTTCTGCTCTGCTGATCCTTGATGAGGGTCAATCAGCTTCTTTTGTCGTGTTGTTGGTCCTTCAGGAGGTTGTAGGGGTTTTTAAGGTGGTTCGGATTATCCTTGAGTTGGTTGCAGTCATTTTTCAGGAGGTTGTCGGGGTTTGGTGAAAAATAATGGCAGCTGGTGTTGGTGTACTTCAGTTAGTCCTGACCAACTCCACCTTCTGAGTCAGCAGGAAAGCAGCGCGCCTGATCACAAGCCATTGGCCATACACTGTGACGATGTTATGAAGTGTTTTCGACCAGTCGCAGCCACTTCAACACGTATTTTTAGTTATTGAGCAAACTGCACAGTCTATTATGTAAACTAATCTGCTCAAATGTCCTCTAAATCAGTTAAGTGACTCTCCCATATTTCTGCCACAACTGTCACCCACAGATGCCGAGAGGGTCACGTAGTCTACACCCAGCATACCATGAAGTACTAATGCTGACAGTGCTCTCATCTCAGCAGTTAGTGGACAATAATCTAATGTTATTTATTATTTTGCACTAACAGGATATGAGAAAACTGTCAGTCAACCTGACTTCAGAAAGTACAATTACAGTATCTACTAAATACTGCCAATACAATCTGTGACAGACATATTAGGTTAATGATACTTTCCTGCCGCATAGTGGGTCCAAATAATTTCTTCTTTCAATTTACTAGCATTACATATTCACTGTGATGATACAATAATAAATCTTCAATGTATTATTGAAGGCGAGGCTTTTATTTTGGCAGTTCCACCAAGCTGACACATCACATCATCTTTAAAAATAGACACTAATCTGTATTTACTATCATAAATAATCTTCCAGCTAATAACAGCTGATCCAGACACTGATCTGAGCTGTCGTGTGTCCGGCTACATGTGTTTGATTACAGCGTTGTGTTGTGTCATGTTGTTCTGAACTTAATAAAGAGCTGTCGTGGTAAATACAGACACTGACTCACAGCTCTGCTATATGAGGGCAAACTCAGAGAGCGGCAGCGTGACACACTGCTAATCCACAGCTAGCCTAATGTCAGTCTGAAAACACACACAGCTGCCCAGGCCTGGCCTGGCCTGGCTTGGCCTGGCCTGACCTGGTCTGGTTTTGCTTGGATACTTCTTAAATCAAACCTCTCAATCCATTGTATTTAGATCAGCATTTAAAATTTTCATTCCCATCTGCAAAGGCAAGAACTGGATTTATGACATGTTACAATGGGTTATAAAGGGTTATTGTGTATGTAGATGATGAAAGTGGAATTAGAAAAAGGTTATAAGGAATTTAGAATGAGTTAGAATAGATTATAAGGTATTTAAAGTGGCTTATAGTGCAATCAGAATGGATTATAATGTATTTATTTTAATAGTTTATTTAAGGTTGGCTACAATAGGTTATACTTGCATTAAACTGGGTCATAGTGCCTTTAGAGTGCATTACAATGACCTGTAGTACATTTCCGATGGATTATAATTGGTTGTAAGTCTAGAGTTGGTGATGGTGCGTACAGAGTGGGTTATAGTAAATTAAGACTAGGTTATAGTGTAATTAAAATGTGTTGTAGTGCCTACTGAATGGGTTTGTATGAACTACAAGACTTTTAGCATGGGTTAAAGCGGTGACATCACCATTAAAATGGGCTAGTTTGGGCTATAGTGGATACAGATGGGTTAGGATGATTTATAAGGCATTCAGAATGGGTTGTTTGAAATGGTGTTTAAAATGCTTTAAATGGTTATAAGTGCAATTAAAATTAGAATGATTTATATTTCATTAAGAATAAGTAACAATGGGTTAAATTTGATTTTGGATTACAGTTAGTGCAATTAAAGTGGGCTAGAATGAGTTTTAGTGCATCTAGAATGGTTGTGAATAAGTTAGTGTCCATTATAAGGCAGGGATGGGAATGACTGATTATAAGACATTTAGAATTGGTTTGGCTGGTTTATAGTTTATTTAAAATGGGATATTGTGGATTTACTTGAGTTCGACAGATGGACAAAACCAATAAGACCAAAACCTCTCCTCCTCCTCCTCCTCCTCCTCCTCCTCCTCCTCCTCTGGCAGGGCTGATTCAGTTGCTCTCAGTGTTTCCACCCACACTCTGTTGTTATGAAATAATTCACTGCAGGGTTTCTATAAGATGTGACTAAAAACGTACACTGACAGAAGAATCACGCTTCTTCTTGGTCAGATCTACTGTATTGTATTCGTGCACACTGCAGATGAACATGTAACACCTCCTCATGCTGTATGTAACTGGGAACAAACAGGTTTCATTTGGGCTCAGACTTCAGATTCACTTTTCCTGAACTGGCCCACTGCCCACATGAGTGGCTCAAAAAACAATGTCTTGATTCGACCCTTGGTGGCTTTTAAATGTGTATTGTTAGGCAGTGTTTTATGGTTATGATCGTTCTGTAATTTTTGAATGACGGGACTTGATTTGGTCGCCTTGGCTCCCGTTTTAGGCATCTGAGTAAAAGTAGTTTGTGCCTCTTTAACAAACAGTGAAGGAGAGTTGAGATGTACAGAGCCGCTCTTCCTGGCCCCCGTGGCAACTGGACACATGGACTCATTATCGTAGCCGCTCAACCACCTTCTCTCTCTGTTTTTCTCTCTATATTATTGCCTCTCTGCCTCCAGCAGCTGCAGCTCCATATGTTCTTCATGTTGTTACTGTAAAGTGGATGAGATCAGCTGCTCAGGTCTCCAGGTTGAAACGACATAAACATGAGATAGAGATGGATTTCCTCCATTTGCTCTTCAACGGCTTTGCCAAGAAGAGTCCATGTCACTCAGCACCATCTTTGTTGAGGTTCAAAGCTAAAATGTTTTCTTGTCCAATGGTGTATCTCATATCTCAGTTGCCTCAGTATATGTTCAGTCTCTTCGGCTCAGTATCAAAGTTAAAATTAGATTTTAGTTTAATTCTGTTCAGACAGTAACTATGAGCAGAGTGGGAACCTCATACTTTAACTTCTGAGACATTAATTAAACATGACAATGAACCTTAAAACTGTTATTTGGATAAAAGCCTCTTTTAAATGAATGTAATTTATTATAACTACAGAAGTATCACAAAACTTGTTTTACTTTTATATTAAATCCAATTTTAACATTTCTACAACTAATTCAGCCAAACCCAGCTACATATACACTGTTTTCTTTTTTAGGGTTTCCACTCATTTTCTAGAAATAGAAATATGTGACACGATAGAAAATAGCTGACTTAAGTTCATCTTTACTGATATGATTACAAGCCGAGCTGTGGGGATAACTATCTTTGAACAATGTGTGAAGTGAATGCTCCCAACAAGGTTTTTCCCGATCTTGCCATTTCCCAGACATGGTGTGGAAGCAGCATGAAGGGACACCTTGTTGGGATTGTTAATTATTAAAGTGAAAAGAAGTAAATACGAATCCTGCAGCAAACAGACACAGAAAATGAGCCATCAAATGTTAACGCATGCACACACAAAAGAAAAAAACAATAAC
Source organism: Seriola aureovittata (assembly GCF_021018895.1). NCBI lineage: Eukaryota > Metazoa > Chordata > Actinopteri > Carangiformes > Carangidae > Seriola > Seriola aureovittata. The sequence goes on along the minus strand of NC_079374.1, from coordinate 7,612,765 downwards.
TGTGGCATTTGCAAAAGTTACAAAAGTCAGTAGTTAGTAACTCCCTCCTTGCCAAGCGTAGGAGTGGAAATATTCTGCTTTGGGGTTGTTTGGCAGCTAGTGGCACAAAACATAGTATGGTTAGAGAGAAGAATGGATCCCATTCTATCCAGCACAATTCTGGATGTAAATGTCCTGCAGTGAAGAAAGGGACAGTGAAAAGAGGCTGGCTTCTCTAACAGGACAATGATTTAAAGCAGACCTCAAGATTCCACCATCATCTACTTCAAGCAGCACAAGCTGAAGCTTGAGGAACGGCTCCTCACAGTCCCCTGATTTGAACATCACTGAAAATCTGTACATAGCTCTTAAACATGCTGTGTGTGCAAGACAGCCTAAAAATATCTCTTGACTTGAAGTGATCTGCTGCAAGAGCGGGTGAAAATTCCTAAATCAAGAATAGAAAGACTCTTAGCTGTTACACAAAGCGTTTGTGAGCTGTGATATCTGCCAAAAAGGGGGCTGGGGTGTTAAGTGCTGACTTAGTGGAGTGCTGTCGCTGCTTCTGTTCTTCAGTGTCCAGTGAAGAAGCAGAAAGAGGCTCTCTGTAAGAACATTTGAAGAATTAAACAGTTTTTTTGTGACTGAAGTTTTCAAAACCAGCTGCCACATCTTTTCCACGTCTGAATGTTCAGCCATTTTGAAAGGATATAGCGACAATCTACGAAATAGAGAGCACTCAGATCAATAGTAGTTTCGTCGCTCAGTTATTAGAAAATCAATAATTCAAACTGGTCTTCTCTTTGCAGGAAGTGGGTGTGGTGCAGTAGGCGGGGCGTTGCCGGGGCTGATAGGCGCCACCGGCCCCTCAGTGATGATGAAACCGTTCCTGTCCTTCCCTGTTGAGACGACGTCGCCAGTTGGACTTTTTCCAAACTTCAACACGGTGTGTGTGTGTGTGTGTGTGTGTGTGTGTGTGTGTGTGTGTGTGTGTGTGTGTGTGTGTGTGTGTGTGTGTGTGTGTGTGTGTGTGTGTGTGTGTGTGTGTGTGTGTGTGTGTGCTCGCTTGTGTGTGAAGGACAGTAAAAGTGACAGTGTGTTGTAGCTGTAGGCTCTGTAGACTGACTGTGATAAAGAGACCTGTCACTCTGTCAGCCTCTGTTCATCCTGAGCAGGCCGGCGACCTTTGACCTCTGTGTGTCTCCTGCAGATGGACCCGGTGCAGAAGGCCGTCATCAACCACACATTTGGTGTTACCATGGTGCCCAAGAAGAAACAGGTCATCTCCTGTAACGTTTGTCAACTGAGGTTCAACTCTGATGTAAGTTGTTTATGCCTCAATGATCAGCTTCCTCTAATGTGATTCATCTGCACTTTGGTTCCTGCTGTGATCAAAATGTTTGAAGCAGGTTCAAGGGAACAATCTGACATTTCTGGAAATCCTGGTCTTCCATGAGGAAATGAATGTCAGTTTAATCTCTGTGTGCTTTCAGTTCATAAATGATGAGGTTACTGAACGGGTTCACTGGGCACACCTGAAAAAAAGTCACTGAAAGAAACTCAAAATGAAGAAACAAAGAGACACTAAATGACCATAAAAAGACACAAAATGACCACAGAGACACAAACTAACCACAAAGTGACACCCAGTGCATGCAAAGAAACTCAAAATGACTACAAAGAGACAGAAAATGACTACAAAGAGGTAATAAACAGCCATAAAGAGACACAAAATGAATATGAAGAGGTGAAAAACACCTGCAAAGAGATGCAAAACAACAACAGATACAATAAACAGACACAGAACGACCATAGAGGGACACAAAATGACAGCGAAGAGACAAAAAAAACCAAAAATAAAATCCATCACATAAGACATCTCTATTCAGTCTGGGGTTCTTGCTCCCATCCATTTACCCTGTTGTCTTATAGTCCGTCCATGAGTACAGTGATAGGTCCAGCATATGTTTGATTTAGCTTGGTACAAATACTAGGAGCAAGGAGAAGCATCAAAAGTGAAAAAATACGTCTTCTCACACCTCCAACGCTGTCTGATTTTAAACAACTCCTGGACCTTCTGTATCTCTGGCTGTGCAGAGATGAAACTGACAAACTCCAGGGGAGACAGAGAACAAGTGTTGTTGTTTTTTTTTACAAAATAATGGACTGTTCCTTTAACATATCCCTCGGTTGCTTGTTAGATAATAAACCAACATGTTTGCAGAGTAATGTTAGCTCTGTAGCTCACAAATACAAGCTCATTAGCAACTAAGGTCTGGAAAATTAATTAACTGTTTTGAACAATATAACAATGAACAGTTTAACATATAATACATTTAGCTTTCTTGCTAATATTGGCTTAGCTTGCCTTGACTTCACCTTAACTTTCACTTTTGCAGGACCTAGGCTGACAGTTCCTTCTAAGCCAGACTAAAAATGTCCTGGATCTTCCTCTGTACTGCAAACACAACCATGAACGTGGTGTACTGAAGAGGAGTTCCTAAAATGTTGTTATTGTTGTTGTTGTTGTGTTGCTTTAAGGAGATTTCCAGTGGGCTTTTTTAAGTCTGCACAGAGCTACTAAGGAAAATGTTTGTATATGGTGCTTAATGCTGCTAAGTGGTGGAGCTTAGGCTGTGTGATACTTTACAGTGTTTTAGTTTGTTTTTGTGTGTTGGATTATTCTGTCAGGCGTTCACACAACAGCAGGTGTATATAAACAGGTGTAACCCCTACCACTCTATGCTGTGTAAACGACACTCAGCTCATTCACATAATGACTGCTGAGAGGTAACGATCTGCCTCGTTAGTGACACGCCAATCAAACGTGACTTATTTATGAGCTGGTAAAATTATGCATGAGTGAACATGAAAACAGGAATCAGTGCTGAGGAGAGGAGAGGAGTGGAGAGAGAGAGGAGAGAGAGAGAAGAGAGAGAGGAGAGGAGAGGAAGAGGAGAGAAAGGAGAGAGGAGAGAAAGAGGAGAGGAGTGGAGAGAAAGAGGACAGAAAGAGGAGGGAGGAGAGAAAGAGGAGAGAAAGAGGAGAGAGAGAGGAGAGAAAGAGGAGAGAGAGAGGAAGAGGAGAGAGAGAGGAGAGGAAGAAGAGAGAGAGAGGAGAGAAAGAGGAGAGAGAGAGGAGAGGAGTGGAGAGGAAGAGGAGAGGAGAGAGAGGAGAGGAGTGGAGAGGAAGAGGAGAGAGAGAGGAGAGAAAGAGGAGAGGAGTGGAGAGGAAGAGGAGAGGAGAGAGAGAGGAGTGGAGAGGAAGAGGAGAGAGAGAGGAGAGAAAGAGGAGAGGAGTGGAGAGAAAGAGGAGAGGAGAGAAAGGAGAGAAAGAGGAGAGAGAGAGGAGAGGAAGAGGAGAGAGAGAGGAGAGGAGTGGAGAGGAGAGGAGAGAGAGAGGAGAGAAAGAGGAGAGTGGAGAGGAGAGGAGAGAGAGAGGAGAGAAAGAGGAGAGGAGTGGAGAGAAAGAGGAGAGGAGAGAGAGGAGAGAGAAAGAGGAGAGGAAGAGGAGAGAGAGAGGAGAGGAGTGGAGAGGAGAGGAGAGAGAGAGGAGAGAAAGAGGAGAGGAGAGGAGGAGAGAGAGAGGAGAGAGTGGAGAGGAAGAGGAGTGGAGAGGAAGAGGAGAGAGAGAGGAGAGAAAGAGGAGAGGAGTGGAGAGGAGAGGAGAGAGAGGAGAGAAAGAGGAGAGGAGAGGAGTGGAGAGGAGAGGAGAGGAGAGAGAGAGGGGAGAAAGAGGAGAGGAGAGGAGTGGAGAGGAGAGGAGAGGAGAGAGAGAGGGGAGAAAGAGGAGAGGAAGAGGAGTGGAGAGGAGAGAGAGAGGAGAGAAAGAGGAGAGGAGAGGAGTGGAGAGGAGAGGAGAGAGAGAGGGGAGAAAGAGGAGAGGAAGAGGAGAGAGAGGAGAGAGAGAGGAAGAGGAGAGGAGTGGAGAGGAGAGGAGAGAGAGAGGGAGAGAAAGAGGAGAGGAAGAGGAGTGGAGAGGAGAGAGAGAGGAGAGAAAGAGGAGAGGAGAGGAGAGGAGAGGAGGAGAGAGAGAGGAGAGAGAGGAGGAGAGGAGAGGAGAGAGGAGAGAGAGGAGAGAAAGAGGAGAGGAGAGGAGTGGAGAGGAGAGGAGAGAGAGAGGAGAGAGAAAGAGGAGAGGAAGAGGAGTGGAGAGGAGAGAGGAGAGAGAGAGAGAAGAGGAGAGGAGAGGAGTGGAGAGGAGAGGAGAGAGAGGAGAGGAGTGGAGAGGAGAGGAGAGAGAGAGGAGAGGAGTGGAGAGGAGTGGAGAGGAGAGGAGAGAGAGGAGAGGAGTGGAGAGGAAGAGGAGAGAGAGAGGGGAGTATTAACTCAGTCAGTAAGCTGGGTAAAAGTTGAGTCATGATGTTTTCAGACAGTCACATGAGGACACTGTTAACATGGTTTTGTTACAGTGTAGTGACACACTGCTGCCCAGGGCTCATTACACTGTGGTGACACCTAACATGAACGGGTTTTTACAGTGTAGAGATCATCTGTTTATCTGGACTGTTCAGACTACATCACTATTGAGGCTCCACAGTTCAAGTACATATAAACCCCCCACACACACACACACACACACACACACACACACACACACACACACACACACACACACAGGCGTAAAGCCTGTGTTGACCTACGACTCCATCATCAACATGTGATCTGTATCTGGATGTCTGAGCTGAACCAGGATAAAACGCATGTGAATGCAGGTTTAACACTGTTGTAATCAGAACGCACTCAGGTCGTCCAGACCACATCTGACATTCATGGTCCGTAAAGGATGAACTGTAATGACTTTGGTCATTAGCTCGCTTTTCATCTAGCATTATCATCAGATCCAGACGACAGAAAAAAGCCCGAACTGAAAAATAAAACTTCTCGTTCTCTGTGTGTCTCTTGGTCAGTCTCAGGCAGAGGCTCATTACAGAGGCAGCCGTCACGCCAAGAAGCTCAAGTCTCAGGAGAACAAAGCCAAGGCCAAGCTGTCGATCACTGCAGAGGCCAATGGGAGCAGCTCTAGCCCTGCTGGCCCCGCCCCTCATGTCTCAGCTAGCAGCAGCACCAATCAGCACACAGGTTGAGTTCATCTGCTGATTAAAACTGATCTGAATGTTGTTGCTGATTCTGCGATGAGTTTGTTTTTTTTGTATCACAAAATTTCTTTCTTTTTTCCTCTCCTCCTTTTTCTTCCTTCTCCTCCTCCCTCCAGAATTCTTATCCAGCATCACCGACTCCTCCTCTCCTCTCAAAGCCTTCCTCCTCCCCTCATCCTCCCCTCCCTCCTCATCCTCCCCCTCCTCTAGCAGAGCAGGCAGTGAGCCTCCCCCCTCCAGTCCTCCCTCCGCTCTCCCCGCTCCAGGCCTCTCGTCCTCTTCTTCCTCCTCTGCCTCATCCAAAGCTTCTCCTCCTCCCCCTCCTCCGGCTCCTGTCACCTCCTCTTCATCCCCTGCCCCTCTTCCTCCTCCTTCCCAGGCCTCCTCCCAGGATGCTCCTCTCTCAGTAGAGTCCGAGGAGGAGAAGGCCAAGAAGCTGCTGTACTGCTCTCTCTGCAAAGTTGCTGTAAACTCTCTGTCTCAGCTGGAGGCTCATAATGCAGGTGAGGAGTAACGAGATGACGCCGACATAAAACATTAACCAGTAGGGAGTCCATGTTGATCAATCTTTCACATGAAACGCCTCACACATACTGACAGGAAGGACAAACATACAGGTGGCTGCACTGCAGTGCCTCCATGAACAAAGCCAGGTCAATAAAGAAATGGAAGAAGAACTCATCACTCAACAGCAGTGCCGAGGCTAATGGCTCAAGCTAAACCCTGCAGCCAGTTTCCAAAAACTGGTGCAAAGCCTTAAGACAACAAAGTGGTTCCAGCAACAGATTAATGCCCATGGCTTTGGAATGAGATGTTCAACATCGTTGTTCAGATGTCCACTTACTTTTGGCCGTGTGTTATATATGTGACTGGACACTGTAGAAGTAACGGTACTCTCAAGTCTCAGTTTGAATGGATTAATGTTACTGCTGATGTTATATTTTAGACTTTCCGACTGATCAGTGAACTGAAAGGTTTGACTTTGTCTTTGACTTTATATCAACCCTGAATTAGACAAAGTTAAGTCACCTAATTTTGAATGTCTGTGAGTGACTGACTGAGTGATGAGGTTATGCCATTGGTCGACTGACTGTTGGTCGTTACTCTTTGAAAGTGATTTGGTGCGAAAAGTCTCTGTTACATCAACTATTTACTTCAACTGCCAAAGGTAACAGGCCTTTATTAGAGGCAGGTCTTCGTTTCTCATTTCCTCTCTTTCATCATGAATCATTGATCGTACAGGTATTTTAGTGCGATGCCTCGTTTTGATCCGCTCCTGTTTGCCCTGTGAAAGTTATTGCACTCACTCAAACTCCACACCTCATGTAACTTTCAAATTAAAAGCCCCCCAGTGTTTCAATGGACAGAAACTCTTTATTTCTTAACAGGACTTTTACTGTTGTGCTCACGTGCTGCAGCGAGTGTATTGTCTCGTTTCTGGTTGCTTGTGTTGTTGTTTACGCGCTATTCATATCTGCTAGTTACTTTAGCTTAGCAGTTACTGATGACTTCTCTCTCCCTCCCTCCCACTCTCTTGCTCTGTCTTGCTCAGTGTGTCTTATGTTTAGTTATTCCTTCTTTAATGATAATGTTAAATGTGATAAATGTGGTTTGCCATAATGGAGGCGAGGCTCAGTGAATGGGAAGTGTGGTTTCACTTCCTGGCAGCTCCTGAGCAGTTAGGAAGCCCGGGCGGCTGGGTGACTGCCCATAACAAGACATGTAGGCCTAAGCCCACGGTTCACACCACCGCTGCCAACAAAGTGTTGACAATAGCATCATTATACTGTTGAATTTATTAAATTAAAGCGGTGGAAATGCACATGATGTTTAAATGGCATGCACATGACAGGCGCCAGGAGTTTATCCCCCTCTGGTCTATATTTCCCTGCCTCTGCTGAATTATTTTTATCCCCAGTGGGGTCAAAATCTATCCTCACCCCAAAGTGATAATGGCGTCGGCTCAGGTCACATCATTGAGGATTAATTACATATGTTAGTCCAGTGACATTCATAGAAATGAACTGTAACTAGTGTCTGTCTGGACGGAGGGAAATCAGATGAAAACTGATGGACTGGAAAATGTGCAACAAGAATTTAAACTATAAAAAGTTTGTTCATGGGATGAAATGTTAAGAAAAACATCAGCATGGCTTTAAAGCTGCAAAACCTACACTGACATTTTGTATCTCATTTCATAGAAGTCGGTTTCCGTGCGTCTTCTATTTTCAGGTTCGAAGCACAAGACGATGCTGGAGGCTCGGAGCGGCGCCGGGCCGATCAAGGCCTACCCTCGACCCGGAGCCAAGCTGAAGAACGGCAGCAGCTCCGGACTGAAAGGCTCCGGCCTGCAGAACAAAACCTTCCACTGTCAGATCTGTGACGTCCACGTCAACTCTGAGATCCAACTCAAACAGGTAGAAACACACAGAGGGCACAAACAGTATAATGACATTACATTAACATTGCTTTATACAAACCCAAATCCTTCATTGGTAACTTATTCCTGTTCTGTAACCGGTTGCAAATTAACAGCTGGTTGTGTGTGTGTGTGTGTGTGTGTGTGTGTGTGTGTGTGTGTGTGTGTGTGTGTGTGTGTGTGTGTGTGTGTGTGTGTGTGTGTGTGTGTGTGTGTGTGTGTGTGTGTGTGTGTGTGTTGTTGTTGTTGCAGCACATCTCCAGCAGGAGGCACAAGGACAGAGTGGCAGGAAAACCCAGCAAACCCAAATACAGCCCTTATAACAAACAGCAGAGAAACTCTCTCACTGTGAGTGTCTCATATTTAAGTTCAGTGTTGTGATCAGGTCTGAAACAATATTGATTAACCAATCAATACAATAGACAAAGATTAATATATTGTCCCCTCTCCTCTCCTTGTTGTGTCTCCTTGTCTTCTCATCTTGTCTCCTCCCATCTCTTCTCCTTGTTACCTCTCCTTTCCTTTCCTTGTCTGCCTGTCCTTTTTCCCTGTTTCCTATTTCCTCTCCTCTCCTCGTTTCCTTTGCTTGTCTCCTCTCCTCCTCAGAAGGAGCTGGTGAAGCCCTCCCTCTCTCCCTCCTTCCTATCCACTCCCTTCGCTCCTCCGCCCTCTTCCCTCACCTCCTCCATCACACTCCCTCCCTCCTCTCTCGCCTCCGCCCCCCTCCTCACTCCCACCTCTTCACCCCTCACCCCTGCCATCTCTCTCCACGCCCGCCCTCCAGCCCCCTCGTCCATATTCACCGCCTCCTTCCTGCGTCCGGCTCCTGGACCAATCAGAGCGAGCCAAGGATCGATTCTCTTCACGCCCTACTGATGACAGAGGTGGCGGTGGGGAGTCGAACTGGCAACCTTTGACCTCTGACCTCCAGTTTGCTGGAGCTACGGGGGCAGAAAAGTCAGAAAAGACATCAGCTCTGCCATCATGGCTGCAGGGATTCAAACCTGCGACCTTCTCACCTGACTGAGGTTTCACAAAGAGACATGAGAGGACAGAGCCTCCTCCTTCTGTCTGGATCGTGGGTCCGAAACCAGCGGAAGCAAACCGACGATTTTATCCAAACTAGAAAATGAACGTGTTGCTTTAAATAAACCACAGAGCTGAACCCAAGCAGAACCAGTCACAAAGAACCAGGAAATTTGTTTATGCAGTCATGAAAATATTACAGAATTGCACTAATTTGGAAAACTTCATTGTTGTCTCCGTAATGTCCCAGAATCAGCAGATAGAGGATGTCCACCTCAAAGGAAACCCAGTGAAACAGTCAACATGTGCGAATATTCACACTTTTGTTTGGACCTTATTACCAAAAACAATCCCAAAGTACCTCATCATTTATAACTGTTCATGTTATTTGTGGCAGCGCTAAATCTGCTGAAAATAAAGCTGGAGTTTTTTGGTTTGATTGAGATGACAAGAATCAGAAACAGGATTCAGGAGGAACCAGAACTGAGAAGCAGAATCTAAAGAAATCTCGAAGGAAGACGGTGAAGACACACTGGCGTTTTCTGTATTTTGATTTTCAGTCTAAAGATGCAGCTTCAGTTGAGCCCAGACACAAAGGTGGATAAGAAAGTCTGGACCCAGAACCCGGTTCAGGTCCAGTTGGGTCAGGTCTTCAGAGTTTGGAGGGGGGCTGATCCTGTCCGAACAAATAACCAGCACAAACAAGATGTCAGAGAACTCAGCCGACGTCCTCCATCATGAAATATGCCACCGCTATGACTACTGCAGCTACATCTTCATGTCGTACCAGACTGTGGTGTCGCAGGCGTCCTCCCTCAAGCGTCCCTGCGTTCACGTTCAACTTGTTCCTAACATACAACATCTCGAGCAAACAAACTACGAAGTGGAGAAAGAGAAATTAAAGGATTAAACTGGTGTGGTTTTATATCATTAACACTGTCAACAAATCCCTCGAAAAGACCAAAACCAACAATGTATTAGGTCATTTGTTAATACTTTCTGACCTCCACACGCTGTCTTTGTCACTTTTGGTTCCTACTGAAGACGTAAAAACCGTTCACAAGTGCGCAGTTTTATTTTAAAAAAAGGTTCAGCAATTTCATAAAACAGCTGAACACTGTAGATTTAAACAAATGTCACTTCAACAGGAGGAAATGGTGCATTTGTTGGGGACCCTAAACTAGCCTAACTTTCTCTTCTGGATTTATGGCGTCATGAAATCCAAATGAGAATCAGCTTTAACAGGTAATAATCCTCAACAGAAAGTCACATCAGGATTGATTCAGGACAGTTTGTTGCTCGTTCTCGTGCTGTATGTTTGGAATTGAAATGCGAGTACATGAACTCCTCTTTCTCCTCATGTCTGATGTCCACACCTCTTTCTGTACCTGATGTCGTCCCTGTCGTCTCCACTGCCGCTGTGGTACAGACTAACTCTGGACTCTGGATCAGACTAATTCCCTGGTCTTACAGTGACGAAGGCCTTTCATACTGACTGTTGCCAGGTGCGTACACTCACTCTGTCGGGTTTTCTTCCTCTCCATCTTCCTCCTGCTGAATCTCACCAGAACTTTCTGGAGTTTAAAGCGTCTGAGCAGAACTTTTAACTTAAGCTTTTATCACAAGGAGGAACTTTTGAAGACTTTAACACATCACTGGAACTTTTCACAACCTGCAACAGCAAAGGAACATTTTCCTTAAATAAGCTTATTCAATTTCCATGATCAAAACAAAATATTAACATTTCTCTGGTTGCGTTTCCTGTGCTCTGATAATTTATTTTACAGTGTATGTTGTAAATATTTACCAAAAGCTTTTTCACGACTTTCAAACAACTGCATGATCTACAGCACGACCTCACGTTGTGTTCAATGTTCATTCACTGAGGGATATTTTTTATGTCACTTTATACCCCATCTCTCCCAGTCCATTCACCCTCTATATATTGCTTAATATTGTATGTATATTTTCATTATGACTGGATCTTATTAGTATTTTAAATTCAAGCCATTTTTTTTTATACTACAAATCACAAATCTGCCTCAAGGGGCCTCACAATCTGTACAGCATATAACGCCATCTGTCCTTAGACACTCAATTAGGACAAGGAAATACTCCCCTAATGGGCAAAAATGCAGGATGGACAGACATGCAATAGATGTGAAGTAAGTAAGTATTTGGTGACTGCTGACATCCGGGAGAAAGAAAGAAAAAAAATCAAAAGAAAAACTTGTCGTCATCCCACGTGAGTGCGTAGCGCGTAAATACGTCCTGACATCTATAGAAAGCAGCCATTTATATCCTCAGTCACTTCAAAGGGCTCAGATGATATGTTTTTATGAAACGGTAAAACAGATGACTGACCCGAGCTTTCTTAACGCTTGAAACATCTGAGGGCTGCAGATGGGTTCTCGAAGTTTTCACGAGACAAAACGACAATTCGTCAGCCGACATTAACCATAATCAGAATTTCTGTGACATGATGACCTTCTAACCGAGAGGAAGAAAGGGAAAAGACAATGAAAAAAACAAAAAACAAAATACTCAAGTTCAAATGCAGTACAGCAGTCTTTAAAGTCTTTAACAGCAGCATTTAAGAAGCGTGGTTTGTGCTGCCATTGTAGATGTCGTGATGACTGGAAAACATTTTCTTACTACGCTGTTTTCATGTTGGGCTGGCATATGATTGTGCGGTGCCGTCAGTATGCTGTAAGGACCCCATGCTACGCTTTCACGCTTTTATGCTGACATGTGTAGCAATAAGTTTGCTTTATATTCTCATTGTGTTTTGTAATGAATCTTGAGCGAGCTCCGTTCGCTAAAGATGACTATGCAATACGACTGAAAGCTCAGAAAAAAATCTCGTAAGTGGACCTTTTAGTCGAGGTTATTCTGTCACACAAACCGATCACCCTCATGAATGAACTTCCATGCTCAACATCGGGATATTGTTTTGTCTGTCCGTCACTTTCACCAGTGTTTTTAGGTTTTTCAAGTCCTAAAATTAAGATGATCAGCAGGTTGTTTAAAAGTCGTGAAAGGGTTTCACAGAACCAGGTGAAACCATAGAAAATAAAAGAAAACTTCACACAAACTTAAAGACGAGGTGCAAAAGCTCCTCCCCAATCTGACAGGACCAGTTGTTAATAATAATAATAATAATAATAATACATTTTATTTAAAGGCGCCTTTCTTGGCACTCAAGGACACCGTACACAGTTACACAAATTGAGATTAAAACACATTAAGAATTAATTAATTAATTAACAACAATAAAAATTAAATATAAAAATAAAAACAAAACAAAAGTAACAGAGCAATTGGCATCATTGTTGTGAGTCTTTTCTACTCAGTCTGTTTATCTCCAGGTTCTGAAGACTCTTCTCTTATTGGCTATCAGCATTGTCAATAATTTAACCAGTCAGAGTTTTACCTGGAGGAGTCACTTGCTCTGCTCTGTGATTAATTAATTAATAATACAAAGAACTGAAGCAATGATACTCAAAATCTGATTGGTTGAGTTAAAAAAGTGTGATGGTCGGAGAGATCATGTCAGTGGTCATGTTTAAAACTGAACCATTTATGAAAATATTTTCCACAACTTTTCCAAAACCTTTTTGGATGTTGTGTTTTTTCCATAACTTTTCAACACCATGACTTTTCCAGGTTTATCATGACCATAAAAACCCTGCTTAAAGTATAGGGGCGCATTTTATTTATAGTCAATATGGACAAGAGGAACAATTAGCATGACCAATAACTCTTGAAATAAACGTGAGTGTTGTATAACGCTAAACTTGAAAAAATGTGAAACTATCCTTTTAATGGGAAAAAATCACAAGAATAAATTTGCTAATTTTTTTGCTTTTAAAAAAAACTACAAATAAATGTCAGTGATTGAGCAGCTGCTTTTGTAAATATAAGAACATATCTATAAGCTGTGTTTTAATTGGTGTTTTGCAGTGTAAAGAGTTTATTAACTTTATTCATTGGCCTTATGAACCACATGCAAAATAAGATGTTTACAGTTTACAAGGAATAATATGAAATAAACATTATCATTTGGGAATTCTTACTTCAAAATGTCTATCCAAGCACTTATTTTAATTTTAATAATAACTATAATGAAATGATTTATTTATAAAGCACATTTACAAAGTATTTCACAAAAAAAAACCAGAACATAGTAAAAACAAAAATCTAAAATTACTAAAACAATAAGATGAATCTTATTTTAAAGTTGCTGAAAAGCAATTTTATAAAAGTGGGTAAAAGAATATGAATGGCAGCTTTAAAACACATTAAGGAGCACTGTGTGGACCAGACTTCACAGCCACACGACTGGATCAGAAATATTAAGAATATAAGCAGCAACACTCAGTAAACCTCTCAACTGACTGGTGTTCATATCATTCAATAATCAAACAGGTTGATTGTTGATTATTTTCTATGGTTTCAAATGGTCAGTATTTTCTTGTCTGTCTTCCTGCCTCCTCCTGAATAACTTGAAGCATCTCAGTCTTCCAATAATGAACAAACAGGTGTAAGGACATTAAGTGTGTATGTATCTGTGTTTATCTATGCAGTATTTGGTCTCACGGTGCAGTAACTCTATCTCATCAACATGTAATTGTAAAAAAGACAAAGTGTCAAATCCATGTTGATGATGCTGATTAACCTCCACTCAGGCTGTTTGACAGCCGCTCATTTGAAAACAGAGCTCTCGGCTCTTAACTGAACTTCCTGCTCTGTCTAAAGATGTCATCATGATGCAATAATGTACAGATCAGCTGCTGCTTCTCCATTCGCTCTGCTTCCTTATCAGCAATACAGAGGTCTGGGTGTCTCCATACTAGCCCGAGTCTCGATACTTGGCCAAGTTGCAATACTGGAATGAAGCAAACAGGGATGCACTGTTTAAAATGAAGCGTTGATTCTAGCTGACATGTTGTAAATATGTCGGCATTTCTGTTCAAACTGTCATAATGTTTTTGTTGAAAACTGAGACTGCGTGCGTGCGTGCGTGCGTGCGTGCGTGCGTGCGTGCGTGCGTGCGTGCGTGCGTGCGTGTGTGCGTGTGTGTGTGTGTGTGTGTGTGTGTGTGTGTGTGTGTGTGTGCTCCTTCCACGCTTGGAATTAACCTCATGCATCTGATTTAATCACTTTGCTTCCAAAATAAAAGCTCATTTTCCATTAATCCATATGACATGCAAACAGTGAATAAATATGTGTTTAAAGGAGCAGTTCACCCAAACTGCTGCACTCATCTCTGATCCAGGCAGAGTTGTTTGTAACACATCTGATGCGTTTAAGTTTTCTACAAAACAACCTTTTAGTTGAGCATAGTTTAGTTGAAAAGTTATTTGTGCCAACAGGTACTGAATTTGAATTTTCTCTCAAAATTTTTAATGTTAAATTGGATCAAATTTCTCCAAATGTATTTTAAGAATAAATTCAGGTTTTGAAGATTCACGTTCAAACCGTGGTGATGCACTTCAGATTCAGCTTTCTGAGATTCTGCACAAAGAAAACAAAACAAAGGCTGACAAGTTCATATTCAATCCCTGCAGCCGATCATTACCATTCAAACCTTTCAGAGATTATACTTGACGGGTGAGTTGCTTAAATTGGAGCTGATGAAGCTGAAAGCAAGGAGCTGCTCAAAGGTGAAAATAAACAAATATTTCCTTTATATTTCAGCTCAGAACAGCAGCGTTAAGTCTTCTTCAGACATGTTAAAAAGCAACATCTCCTGCTTCAGAGAACCTCCGACCACTTCTTCATGTACAGTATTTATTCTCTGAGCTTGTTTTTTATGATGATGAAGATTATGATGCAGATATGCAAACACAGATTTGTCAGGTTGAGATTATGTAACATTTTTCTCCTTATCATTTTATTTCTGTAACTTTGTTTTTTTTTGTTTTTGTTTTCATTAAAAACTGCTGAACAACCTACATCAGTCCTACATTCTTACCAAGTAAAGACATTAGTTACGGGAGATATTTATTAATTTTATCTAGTTTTGCATTTTTTTCACCATGTAATCTCAACACAGATAATGTGACTTTAATGACCTGAGCTCTCAAACAGTCTCATGTAACCTCAATGAGCCTCATGTGATCCAGAGTCCTATGGGAGATAAAATGATTCTTGTGAGACCTCAACCTTGATAACTCTTGTGACCTCAAAGATTCTCATGATGAGAATCTTCGGGGTCACATGAGTTCATTGAGGCTACATGAGACCTCAGTAATTTTAATGTATCATCAACAAGTCATGTGTGACATTATAGACACTCATGTAACCTAAAGTGTCATGACACTCTCATGACAAAAACTCACCTGTGATCTTAAAATTCTCATCTTTTAGTTGAGTAGTAAACTGTTGCCTGTACTCTACATTCCCTACCCAAATAAAGAGCATCTATAAAGTCACCAGCAGAGGTCGCCATCACCCACCGTGAAGGTTATAACACTGACATAGTTTTAAATAATAACTGTAATAATAATTTAAAAAAATAAATTTTGAATTAAATCTGCATTCACATGTGACATTAAAGACGGTCATGTGACCTCAGTTGTGACCTCAACTTTCATTTGACCTCAACAAGTCTCATGACCTTAGAGGTCCCCCATGTGACCTCAGCGATTCTCATGTAACCTTAGTTAGTTACAATTTGATTTTCAGCTGATCGTATGGATCGCATGAAAGCCCAAACTAGTCTCAAGAACCAAGTCGCAAGATCTTAAATATCCCACCATTGTCATGTAACCTCACAAACCTCTTCATGTGACCCGAAAGGTACCGATGTATCTTTAGTGACCTTTTCGTGTCCTAAGTGAATCTCATGAGACCTTGAAGACTCCAATGAGACTTCTCATTTGACCCCACAGATTTTCACGTGACTATAATAATTCTCCTTTCATGTCCACCAGAGGGCACTTAGCCTGCATGAGGGCCGTGTTGACTTATGACTGACACTGGACTGAAAACATGTGGACAGTGTGGAGGGTTAATATGAGGAAGAGCTGCAGAAATTGAAACAGCTGCGACAGGATCTACAATTAATGACCTTTTTCCTCCTCAGTGGAAAGTGTTTACTCCCTGACATATTTATGATCAAGCAGTTACTTTTTCACTAAACATGTTGCACATATGGCCTTGGATGTTAACACAGTGAGCCCTGATGGGAAACTGCCCGCTCCCATACTCCTACCTCTGCAGACTGTTTCCCATAAGAAACAGATCATTTGTGCTTGTAACAGAAGACAACACGTCTTATTCTGCTGTTCTCTTGATCTCATTACAGCACATTTAACATCAGATTGTTTCTTTTTATGATTAGCCATTTATTAGACAATTAAGCATTACCGGTAGATAAATGCATGTAACGTTTTACATATAAATGTATACTATAAGTAATTTTGCAATGGCTCAGCAGTCAGTAATAGTTCATCACAGACACAACAGAGACACAATTACTCACAAAACTAGGAAGAATGAAGGCGCAATAATAAAAGTAATAAAAAGATTGAATGCATGTAAAAAGAAAAAGAGAAAGAAACCTGCTTATAATAAAAAATTAACATTGGAAATGTTATAAAAGGCACAACATAAGGGATATTTATCACAAAAAATAGCATTCAAGGTCTGGGCTTATTGAATGAACCATTGATATGATCAAGTCACTTCTGCCATTTCCTTACATAATCCTGTTAATCAACTGAAACAAAGGAGAGTGAGAGGAGGAAACTCTACTTTTAAGCTTGTACAAAGTCCACGCTTTAACTATGAGTCTCTGGCTAAGTGTGGTCTGGATCCAAGTGGCATCATAGGGAGCCAAGCACTTGAACAGAGACGTGTCACCTACTATCCATCTTACCTGAGCAAACCGGTACAGGCGAGGTCATCGGACAGACACAACTGGACTGGACAGGAAGCTTTTGACTGGTTTGATCATTTACCGTGAAATCAGTGTCTCCTGCTCCGTGGTAAATAAATGATCAGGCCGGTTAAAAGCTGATGAGGCATCTTCAGTGCAGTGCTGTCTCGCCCTGAACCAGTAGATTATGACACACATGCAGTCCTCAAACACGCAGTGACGGCCTTACATAAACAATAAAACAAAATCAACAGAGACTTGTAGTGTCTTCAAATTACCTCTAAAATCTTGGTGACAGATGAGATTCCTTCCACGTGACCTGCACAACTGAAGCATAGAAATAATCATTAGTATCTTTGGAAATATAACTTAATAATAACTTTCTCCATATTATTATTTATCCATTATAAAAATTTAATTCCTTGCAACTTTTTGGGGCTCTGAATTGATATTAAACCTGAATGATTAAAAACAAATGTGATTGATCTTTAATACATCATGACTTCCAAAACTGAATTAATTAATACTAAACCAAAGAGGTTTTTGAGTCTCTTAAATCAGTCAAGAGTGATTACATTTAATCTGACTATTTACCATCTTTAATAATCACTGGTATGAAAAGGCACTTAATGATATGAAAAACAAAACAATCTTTGAAACCCTCTGTTACTAACTCTTAATACTTGATTTCATTTAGTCCCAATAATCATCACTTCTACCTTTCAAAATGGACACAATGTTTCTGCTCACTTTATATATATTTCTGATAAGAAGTGTAGTTTTTTTCAGCCTTCTGAAGGAGGATGAGAGGGGGAGGAGGAGGAGAGAGGAGGAGTTCTTTTGTCTGGATAAAGGAGGTGTGAAGCGACAGAGAGATCCTGCAGAGAGAAGCTGACACTACAACAGGAGTCATAATAGTATTTGTACTCAAATAGCCATTATATTTACATTTATTGTAGTAGAACTTGTACTGGTGGGAGAACTAGTTATTATACTTGTAGTAACAGGAAGCATTTGTACTTATTGTTGTAATATTGCTTATAGATTAGTAGTTTTTTTACAGCTATCACAATAATAGAACTCCAGCATAAATATTTTCTAAACGTAGCTCTAAAAGTATTTGTAGTATTGAGATAGATATTGTTCGTGCATGTATAGTCAACCTAATTGTTATAGTTGCTTCAGTACCTATAACAGCATCAACTTATATAGCATCAACAACTAGAACAGAGTTTAAGCAGAGTCCAGTAAAATGCAGGACTACGAGGAGTCGGTGTCGTTCCTGGGGACCTGGGGCCCGTTCCAGAGGAGAGTCTTCTTCCTGCTCTGTCTCACCGTTGTTCCATGTGGCTACAACCTCCTGTCTGTCATCTTCCTGCTGGCTAGCCCCCCCCACCACTGCCACATCCCAGCCCACAGCAATCTGAGCGAAGAGTGGATCCAGGCCAGCATCCCACTACAGGTTAGAACCCATCCGAACTGGAACCAGGGGATCACACTCTACACTGACGTACAAATTCAATTTATTAGCCCATTTCCCAAATCAGAATTTCTGTCATGTCGTCCTACTGACTGTCCACTACAGTTTCTGTTTGATCTACACTGAAAGTGTGTTTATAGTCATATAAAGTGCAAGACGAGATGAGTATTTGAAGATAATTATGGGTTATAAAAGTGACAAGTATGAGAAAAGTCTTCAAAAAAAACACCTGACTGAAAAGCATTCAGTGCTGAAAATTCATTGTTTACATCGGTCTCACTGGTTTGAGGTTTTATAGTAAATGTGACACAGATAGAAAATCCTTTACTTTGGAAAACGTTCACAACAGTCCTCACTTACACAGACCAGCTGGCCGTGTACATTAACTATTATTAAAGATTGGTTTCTAAAGGTGACCAGTCATTGAACTGAACATTGACAACACTCATACAGTGTTTCTTTTCTATAAAATCTAATCAAAGGACTTGATAGGTTTTAAGAAGGGATTCAACACGGGGCTTTCTCCTGAACCGCTTCTGCAGCTGAACTTTTGACTTCTTTTCTCAGTAGGAAAGTTACAGAACTTCACCTCAGTGGTATCTGGCCTTGCCGATAGTTTTAGGATTATTCATCTCCCCCCTGGGACTGATATATTTTATGTTACCCTCATGTTCTCTCATGATCTTCGCCACGACTCCCACCCACATCTCGCTACAATGTTATGGATGGAAACACTGTTGGTGGTGCACAAAGACTTGAAAATTATATTTGAAAAACTCAAGAGCAACATGTGTTTCGAGACCAAAGCACAAGTGACAACTGTTCTCAATATAAACCGGTGACAACATTAACATTATGGTTCACCAGTAAAGAAAGAACAATCCACATCTTCTTCTCAAGTAAAGGTATAAATACAACAATGTAAAAATACTGCATTATGTGTCAAATTCATGCATTCAAACTCTTACTAAAGAAAACAACAGAAGTATTATCAGCACAATGTAAAGTATTAAAAGTAAAAATACTCATTATGCAGCTGAATGGCTTCTCTCAGTTCATATTATTACTGATGCATTAACATGTAAGAAGCATTTTAATGTTGATATAAAAATGGATCATGTTGTATATGTTTATCACATATTTGGATAAGTGTGGGTGTTAAATACAAGTAGTGGAGTAAAAGGTAGGCTACAATATTTACCTCTGATATGTAGTGTAGTAGTATAAGTATAGTATATAATATAAAGTACTACTTAAGTACAATACTTGGGTAAATATTCTATATTTATTGCAGCACTGTGGGATACTGGGTTTAAAATAAGGTTATTTGTTATATACAGCCAGCTAATAATTTACTGTATAGTGTGTGTATGCTCTGATCCCCATGCAGGTTAAAACTGGTCTAGTTTGAACAGATGCGGTCTGCTCTCTCCTGACTGATTCTGCAGACACAGTGGAGGTTGGAAATAGTGATGATGTTGTTTCCTGGTCAGCAGGTGGCCGGGTTGACGGAGAGGAGCAGTTGTAGCCGGTACGAGCTGGACCTGGTGCAGAACCTGTCTGCAATGGGAACCAGACCCAGCCTAGATCAAATCCAGAACCTCTCTGGATCTGGTCCAGAGGTCTTCCTCTCCAGCCTGAAGCAGGAGGGCTGTAAAGATGGATGGATCTACAGTACAGAGTACTACCAATCCACTATTGTCACAGAGGTACTGAACTATTACTACTGCATCTCCTCCACATACTAACACGATAACAGTATCTGTAACTTCACTTTTTTTGTTGTTGCTATTGGTGACACCCCCTCCTCCTGCCTACTGTATGTTACTGTTTAGACTGCAGCATGTTATATAAGGATCCAGTGTGGTCACAACAGCTTGTGTCTGTAAAACCAGGACATCTTGACCTTTCTCAGTGGTCACCAATCATTGACTGACCTCAGATGTCTACAGGAAGCTCAGATTAAAAACTAGCAATGACTGGATTGGGGTCCTGCTTATGTCATCCATCTGAGGAGTGTGTCTGTGCCACAACTTCTGGTGCAACAGCTAAATTTCCGTTTTACCTTTATTTGAAAATGGATTTCAAATTCTATTTTGGTTGTCCAGAATCCCCATAAGTCCCTTTGTCTTCCAGTTTAACCTTGTGTGCAGTGACCAGTGGAAACAACCTCTGACCTCTCTTGTGTACTTCCTGGGAGGGGTGTGCGGATGCTTTGTCTCTGGCCAGATCTCTGACCGGTACTTTACACTTTTAGCTCAAACTGTCTCCCGTACCTAATCCTCGCAGCTGCTGATGAATACTGCCAAAAATATCTTCAGCCTTCAGTGTTTTTCTTCTTGGGCATTAATATCTGAGGACTGTTATGTTGCTTTTGTTGCTGACACCACTCTGTTGCATTTGTACTACAGGTTTGGCAGGAAACCTGTTCTGTTCGGCTCTATCGCCATGCTTACCATCTTCAGCGGCGCTCTGGCTTTCGCTCCGTCCTGGCCCGTCTTCACTGTGCTCTTCTTCATGCTGGGCATGGGTCAGATCGCCTGCTACATAGTTGTATTTGTACTAGGTAAGGATTATTTCCAATTTCAGGACACTGTTGTTGTTGTTGTTGTTGTTGTTGTTGTTGTTGTTGTTGTTGTTGTCAGTTGTTGTTGTTTTGTGTTGTTCTAAATTGTCTAAATTTAAAATGTTCACCATCTTCTTCTGTCTCTTTGGGCCTTGTATTAAGTCATAGCTTCCAACCCCAAAATAAACATAGCGTTTCCCCCCACAGGTTCAGAGATCCTGATTGGTTCGAGCAGAGTTCTCTTCTCCTGCCTGTTTTTGCCTTTTGTCTACGTGATCGCTATGATGCTGCTGCCTGGCACCGCCTACCTGGTCAGGAACTGGAGACAGCTGTCACTGGCCATGACTGTGCCCGGTATCGCCTGTATTCCCCTTTGGCGGTAAGATTACCTCAGTACGCTATCAAGATAGAAATGCATCTTATGTACTATATGATTAATTAGTAAGTGACATTTTCATAGTTTGACTTGACTGTTTTTCACAGATTTTCATCATGGTTGTCAGATCATTTCTGATCTGGCTCAACTCTGTACAACAGAAATTGATCAATCAGGATGATCGTACTACCCTATAGAATAGCTGAAGTTGAAAAGGTTTTAATGTTTTATCTTTTAAGGTTAACAGGTTAATCTGTGTAGCTTTCTATTTACCATTTGTTAGTAATTACCCTGAAACATTATGTATATAAATATATATCGCTGTGGCTATCGTAGGCTACATATTCTTCTAATGAATTACACTGGATACATTTTTGTGTTTGTCTGTCTGTCACCAGGCTGGTTCCAGAGTCTCCTCGCTGGTTGGTGTCTCGTGGCCGTTTGCAGGAAGCAGAATTCATACTGAGGTTAGCAGCTCTGAACAACCGAGTGGAACCTCCAGACGTCATCTTCCTGTCAGCCAACGTAAGGACCTCATAACCTCAGTCTTATCCCACACTCTAAAGGACAGTGGTCAGACGTTTCTGTCTCTCCACAGGTTGAAAAGACAACAAGCCAGAAGGCAGAGTCCCTCAGCTTCCTGGACCTGCTGAGGACCACGAACATTCGATACATCACACTCATCCTGTGGCTCATCTGGTGAGTCAGAGCACTTTTACATCTCAAAAACCTTCCCTAAGAATTCAGGAACTTCCCCCTTTTTTGCTTTGCTATATGGCAATAGCAAGATTGAGTCGTTAGTTCATCAAGAGCAACAACAAGGTAACCATACCTTTCCTCTAGCATCACCATCTCACACAAGCAACGTTATAAACTAATGTTCAGATTGCCCTGACATTTCCTGATCGCATTCCTGCGCTGCAGAGGGTGAACCCTTTAGATTTTAATGAGTCCCACGATCTTTCCTCTGACACAACCCTCTGTACAAACTTTTAAGCTCCACCACCAAATCTTTAAAACCAAATCATCACCATGTTGTTTGTTCTGTCCATTACTCTCATACTGTTGCTGTTACCAACACTGCAGCCTCTACAGGACTTCAGATTTATAGTCTTGTTCTCTTGTTGTTTGCAGGTTTTCTATTAGCGTAAGCTACTTTGGGTTGTCATTCAACATGTCTAGCCTCAATGGAAACCCCTTCCTAAACTACTTCCTGCTGTCGGCCATTGAGCTCCCAGCATATGTCACTATCTGGCTGGCGGCGCGCAGTCTTCCTCGACGCCTGTCATTTATATCCTTCACCTTGCTGGGGGTGCTAGCACTGCTCCTCATCCAGGTCACTCTGCACAGTGAGTACGGTGTAGCTGTACTCCTTCACTTCTTTCTTTCTTCCTTAATATGAATATTAATCTTATTAAAGACTTAAATAATGACTGTTTACTAAGCGCTACCCCCCTAGTCAAGGATTTCCATTCTTGCACCACACATAAGCAGTTTACAATAACAGTTGCAAATTTACCATTGAAATTCGAAACAATGGACCCTTGACACGTACCTGCTGCATGTTGTACTGTGTTGCAAGGGGACACCTTATAAATGAAAAATAATGCAGCTGTCTGCCTGGTGCCTAATTGAGCCTCCAGATATGTTTACAATATACATGTAGACAGCAGGAACACCCTCTTCAGCTCTCGCAAACTCACTGGTTGATATAAAGAGATTACTGGTGCGCAGCGCGAGACAGTCACCACAGACACCTGATTGAAATCTCTAGGATACAGAGATTCACCTGCTGCTGAAAGGCTTGTGTAGAAGTATAGTAGTATAATTAATGAATTAATGAATTCTAACATAACCCTGTTTGGATGCTTATTATATAAAAAGATACATAGTTATGTTATGAATGGGCAATCATTGGAGTTTAGCATATAGTCTTATGCTTCATAGAGGTTCAGTGCCTCTAAGCTTTGTTTCCCATCACCAGCTTACAGTCCTCATTCTCTCTATAGGTCAACCAGCTTTCACCCTGGCCCTGGTGCTGCTGGGTAAATATGGCATTATGGCTGGCACCGGGATGTTGTATATATACACTGGCGAACTGTCTCCCACGGTCATCAGAAACACAGCAATGTCGACATGCGCCATGTTCTCCAGAGCGGGGTCAGCTGTTTCTCCATACCTGCTGCAGCTGGGTGAGACTTCTCAGTTCATACATCATACTGTAGATAAACGATAACTCTATAACACATTTGATTTGTTCGCACCAATTTGTTCATGTGTAAAGTTCATACCTCATACTATATTCATACTTAATAATACTATATTTTGAGTGTTTTTTTTGGTGTGCAGAGAATCAGAATACTTGCTGTCGTAGCAGTTGTAGAAGCATCATAAGTGGCATCAGGAATGTCATAATTTATATCATGGGTCTTTGGTTCTGAATCAAGGTCGGGTTTTTAAAGGGTCAGTTCATCCTAATTGCAAAATATGTTGTATCTAACAAAACACCTAGTTCCAGTTTTACATGCTGAGATTTGAGATACGTCTCTGACACTGAATAATCCACACACTTAGAAATTGTCCTTTGATTGGGTGGGCGACCAAAATGTAGACAAATAAAACAAAAACTCTGCATTCTCTTTTAAATTTGGACTGACCCTTTAATGCTCATGAAGTTCTGCAATGTACAAGTCTTGAAAGTATGAACTCTCTCTGACCTGATCTGTTCTCATCTGGTCTGGTTTCGTCTCCAGCTGTGTTCTATCCGTTCCTGCCGTGGATCGTTGTGGCGTCTCTGTCGCTGCTCAGCGTTTTCTTCTGCATCTTCCTGCCGGAGACATTCAGGCAGCCGCTTCCTGACACCATCCAACAGATGCCGCCCACACAGAGGTAAGTCATTTTACAATTCTCACTGTCACAATTATTAACACTAACAGGCACTTAAAGTTGTATAACTTAACTAAACTGGAGCACCATGTCACCAAAAAACAAACAGTGGGCAGCAGGAATCAGGAGTATTAACCTGATGGCAGTACATACCAGTGTAGACCCCATATATATATCATACTTTACTTGTAAAAGTACCAGTAGAAAAGATTAGTTTGCTCATTTTTAAACAGCACTAGCTCAAAGTCTGCGTAATGTCTGTGGTCCTCCTCCATAACCTGGCCTCCCTCAAACCAAAGCAGTTTCTTGCCTTGAAATGATGGCTCAACACTTGTGTGTCTAGGCTGGTGACTAGAGTGAAAGCACCATTTTGGATATTAGTGTGTATCAGTATGAACAAATCCTAATCAACGAATACTCAAACTGAACTGACTATATGGAA
Source organism: Seriola aureovittata (assembly GCF_021018895.1). Lineage (NCBI taxonomy): Eukaryota > Metazoa > Chordata > Actinopteri > Carangiformes > Carangidae > Seriola > Seriola aureovittata. Next base: position 7,588,608 of record NC_079374.1, on the reverse strand, counting down.
CCATCATTTTCAATGAGCTTTTATTGACTAGTTTTGTGTTGAACACAACAGCTTGTATCACAAACAGACTGAATGTACTTCTGAACTGAAGACAGTCAAAATCAGTGCTGACTGTGAAAGTGGACGAATTTAGTCTATGAACATGACTATGGATCTTTGAAATGAACTGAGCAAAAGTGTTCAGACACATACATATAAAAGTCAATATGAATATAAATATAAATAAATACAAATATATGTGAGAAATATGTATGGGAGGAAAATATACCTATTTGAATTACATATCCATTACAAAAAAATTGCTAAAAATATATAGAACAAGATAAGTACGATGGAAAACAAACAAACAAAACATAAATAAAAACACTTGGATGAAAACCCTGTATTGCAGTCTGATCGATGCACCTCTCCTCATCTGGCTTCCAGGTTCCGGTTGCCGTGGGCCTCCACCCCTCCTCCAAAGGATGATGGGAAATCAACTAAAGAGCAGGCCACAGCACCCGAAGTCATCTGCACAACTCACCTATAAGACTGCTGACACTCAAACAAATGAAAAAGTAAAACTACAGACAACACTAAAACTGCCCAAAACACCAAAACTGTTGTATTTTATAAAAGAGATTTTATTCTGTTATGACAGGATGGTGGTGTAGTTTCTTGTGTCCACCAGGTGGTGACTTGTGAACACTTGGAAAGGACCTGCAGAGCCTTTTGTGATGCATTCACTGACACCTTAAGAAGCAACTATAGTTTATGGTTATTCCATACAGTAAGGGAAACTCATGCAAAGCTTTGCTGAAAATAAATAGTCACAAAACAACTGAATGTATTTTTCCATTAAAGTCAATGGAAAGAACGAATATTTTAAAAACCGTTACTTAGAATCACACAGCAGGTTACTTCAATTACTGTAGATCTAGTTTACTGTGTTGCTGCTCATGGATGAAACACTGGTGCATGAATTCAAGTCAATTCAGTTATTATTTATATAGTGCCAAATCATAACATATATATCTCAAGGCACTTTACGAAGTAAGGTCAAGACTTACAGCACTATAGAGACAAACCCAACTGTTCCCACCATGACCAAACACTCGGTGACAGCGAAGAGGAAAAACTCCCTTAACAGGAAGAAATTTAATCATAACCATGAATTGAAGTTCACATGAATGTGAATCCTGTAAAGTCTCCTGTAGCAGCTGGTGTAGCATTGGTATTAGCAGTCGTAAAGTTACTTTACAAGATTCAGGATCGGTAATATATTAATATTAATATATTTATACAGAATATATTGTTTGGTTTCTACTAGTATAATCACGACAAATATAAGGTGGTGTATATATTTAATGTGATGTATGAATTAATAAATCAATCAAAACATGTACTTTCTTAATGTCTAAACTGTGCACTTAAATGTCATCTCATTAAATTATAATAATTCTATATTCTTTACTTTTGAATGTACCTTGTTTTTTTTGTTTTTATTTGAACATAATTGTCATTGTGAAAATAGGTTGTGCAGTTTCTGAGGGCGCCTGAATGCCTCAGTGGTCTGAATTGGGTAGGGCGTGGCCTGTCTGGCTGTGACTCCTCCCCGGACACACGACTCCAGTTTTATGAAGTTGCAGTTTTACTGGGAAAGAGGCAACCAGACCTTCAAAATTAAAGCAAAAAAAAAAAAAAAATGTTGTTTTTTTTTGTTTTGTTTTTTTACAGAAATCAAAATACGCTGTAGTGGCTAAATAAATAAACACAGCTTCTCTTGTTAAATTGTGTCAAAAAAGTGTATGGCTTTGAGAGCTAAGAGAGAGGGTCAGTTTCCACCCATATTCTTCTTTTTGCTTGGTTTTCTCTGAACCTCTTTCCTCTGACTTTGATAAATCAGTTTGTCCCTACATTTTCCTCTCTCCTCCCTTGTTGTCCAGAGCCTGTCTGGCGCTCCTGAGAGACTCCAGGAGACAGGCTTGTGTCTTCAGTGTTCACATTTTGATGCAGATACGGTATGTCAATTAAAGGTATCCTGTGGAGGTTTCTTGTAAACATAAGTTATGTGTTCATTCATGTATCCTTGAGGTGTATTTTTGAATACAATTTCTCCATAAAATATTCGCCAAGTCCATTTTTAGAACATTTTAAATATCTATTTATTTTCAAAATATTTAATATTAAAATAAATATATGAATAAATAAAAGTAAAATATTTTCTGCCATGTACAGTGGAGGTCAATAAGTGGCCAAAAACAAATTTTTACCCCCAGACCCCCACAAGGTTTATCTGGCCATGCCTCCATGGTTCCTTCAGGCTTTTATTTTGAATGTCGCTTCACCGGAAGTCAAGTTCATTTATTCGTCTTCACTGAGGCTGCGCAGAGCAGCAAGCTCCACCGCCTGTTTTCTGTGTTTCTACTGTTGTTAAAAGCAAACGGAGAGGACGCTGAAATCTGCAGTGCTTTTTGAATGGAAAACAGATTCAGTATCTGCTGATCAATCAGCCCGAGAGGAGGAAGAGGAGGAGGAGAGGAAGAGCCGCAGAAGAGAAGGAGAGACAGAGGAGAAGAGGAGCAGGACTGGGAGAAAAAATCGGGACAGTATAAAATGCTGCAGATTTAACTGAAAGGTAAGAAAAATCCGCCTGATCAATACTGAATGCTGATCGATCTTGAAGTTGTCGATACTGAGTGGATCGAGTCTGAGGTCAGGGAGGTTTGAGCCGCGGCAGCCGCAGCCCGCAGCCTCTGAATGTAGGTCATTGTGTCTGTGGGCCGAGTCGAACCAAGCCGAGACAAACCGAGCTGGGCCGGGCCGACCTGCAGCTGTAGCCAGGCCGCAGGCAGGCTGAGGCTGAGGCTGAGGAGGAGGAGGGTGAGGACGAAGCCTTGCTGCAGGACTGACTGGTGCTGCGGTAACCAGCCTCATCCCAAATACTGCTGCTGCTGCCACTACTAATGATGATGATAATAATGATCACCACATTTGTACAAAATTAATTAAGCTATTATCTTGAAACAAAGTTAAGTAGAATTGTCGAACACTAAAAATCTGTAGAGAAAGTTTAGTAAGTGTAGGAAGTAAACACAAAGTAAAAGAAATGATGAAATATTAAAGACCCTGAAAACCTTGTTCCAGATTTTGAGTTTTTCCTCAATGACGATAAATATCAATGTCTAAAAAAGCAACAATTAAAATGTATTTATTAAGAGTTAAACTCTAAAGTCCTCATGCAGGCTGCTTTATCAGGACTGTGTGGGTGTGGTGTGATCAGATGTGATTGACAACACAAAGTAAAACCCCACAACTGTCATCAGATATTAATTCAAGTATTTTCGAAAAAAAAAATCCTGATTCCTGCACACGTGGCATTATGTTTATTTTCCGAAGATCCCCACTCACTTCAAACCACAGAGAAGAGCACAAAACACAAATACATGCATTTAAGATGACTGAGAAACATCTTCTCTGACCCTTTTATAATAAAAAGAAGCAATAAGGAACAAATGGAAAAGGAAATGATACAAACATGAAAGCCATGGACATATCATTACTCTAAATCAAAGAGAGATAAAGATAGGTTTTTGATTGAAGCCAAATCGTGTCCATTACATGAATCATATTAAGCAATAAGGCAGAACTAATTTTAACCACTGGGAACATTTTTGTGGCTGAGATCCTCCATTATACATTGTGAAATAAATACAAGTGTGAATTCACTACCGTACGGTTGAATCAACCAATAAATAAACGGAAATGTAAACTGACTGATTTACTGGCTGACTGCTTGCTAACACGCTGTTGAAACGGTCAGTAAATCACAGACTGAGCCGAATGTGAAGCCAAGAATCTGAATCGGCTGGGAGAAATACCAGCTGAGAGAAAATCCTGACATAAAATCGCTGTCGTGTCTCTGTAGTCCCATAATACTTTAGTGGGGGGGGGGTTTATGGAGCGTCTGTGCTGCTGCAGTGTTTAATAGTGATCCGATAGGTAGTTACCTTTATCACCCATAACAGGACTGTCATATTTCTGTAAAGCAATACAGTTCATACAGTAACGAGGGTTCATACTGAGTTTTGCTTCCACTCTGAACCTGAGGACCGGTGTTTACTGTCTGATCATGTCTGGATCTGTGGAGTGGACCAGTGTCTCAGATCCTGGTCTGCTGTCTGAACCAGTAGACTCGTGTGATTTAGACAAGTCAAGTATTTTTAGCATGAAATTTTGTGTTTGTGTTACTGCGTGTGGAAATACAAAGAGGGGATTTAACACTAACTTTGGCTTGATTTGGCAACTGCAGACTGCTCCTCCTCATATTGGCCTCCATTTAACTTCAGAATGTGCTTTTTTTTAACCAAATGAGGACTGTGGATTTTGTTTCCCATCTCTTACAATACAGTTATAAATAAAAGGGTCACAGCTGGAGTCGGCAGGAATTCGTTTTAAGGTGAACTGGGAAAAAATGTGAGCCTGACCTTTTGAGTATTGTTTTCCTGTGTGTCTCCAGATGTCAAACGTTACCATGGAAGCGACCAACATCCTCGCCATCCTCAAGAAGAAACTGGCCTTTCTGTCCGGTAAAACACACACACACACACACACACACACACACACACACACACACAAATAAGATAACATGTCTACTTGTGTTTAATCTCATTTCACCTGCATTTGGTGAGTAACCGGATTTCTCCCCTCTCTGCGGGTCTGTGCGTCTTTAGGGGGCAAAGACCGGCGCAGTGGTCTGATCCTGACCATCCCCCTCGGATCAGATCAGACCAGCATGGAGGAGCTCAGCGCCACACTGGACTACCTCCTCAGCATCCCCAGGTACACGCACACACTCGTGCAGTAGTCGCAGTGCTGGCAGCAGCAGTGACAGTTTGTTGTTGTGCGTCTGTGTGCAGTTGTGTAAATCAAAGGCTGTTTTGTCTCAGTGGTAAAGCCTTTGGACATGTTTGGAGGTAAACTGTCACTGAAGAGCTTCTGGATCTGTACTCGGCTCCGGTGGAAGAATCCAGCTTGTTCAGCTGCACTGGAAACGGCTTAAAGGATGATTCCAGTTTATTACAACTCGGGTCTTACCGCTCTGATTATAAGATGACTCCTCCTTTTCCCAACAGCTGCTTCTGGAAACGTGTTGTTTAGTTTTTAGTTCAGCTTGGGTCAGCTAAGAGTTGTTGTCATTTTTAACAGAGTGGATGGTTTTCTGATTAATTTACATGGTTATTTTCATATCAGGCTGGTCTTTGTATGTGTGGTCTTGTTTCACGTGTTTCATTGCGATGCTTTCATGCAGCAGTTCCTTATATCTGAGACAAATTTCTCCAATGGGAGACAAGAATTGTGACCGTGACCATGACTTGTTGAACACAACACTTTCATACGAGTCGTCCTGTGATTGTGTAGCTTATTTTTCAGCCACAGACTCGCATTTGTCTTTCTTTTTTAAGGTCCTCATCTGTTTTACTTCTGCAGTGAAGATGTCGGGGGGATTCCTCCAGGACAGATTACGCAACCTGTAGTTTAAACTGGGCTTCATACAAACCTTAAAAAGTGGACTAATTCTAAAAAAATACACTGTAAATGAGCTTCAAAAACATCAGTGCTGCATACAACCCATAATGCAACACTCTCTGTAGAAGCTGGCGCAACAAAGAATATCTGATTTCATGAAGGCGTAAACGTCCAGTCCTTGAGTTTAATATGATCCCATGTTTTTTACAACATAATTTCCAGGAGAAAAGAAGTGTCTTATATTTGGCCCAGCACCGTATTTTTCTGGATATTGGATATGATTACATTGTACTCACGTTGTAATCACAAGCAATTGATTTGACGTGAGAACACAGCAGCAACTTGGCGACAGCAGTGTTATCATAACTGACAAGATGATATCCCATACTACAAAAACAAGCCTCAAGTTGTACTTAACCGGAATTATCCGTTAAGTAAATCTGCCAGTCGACATCATTGTGGTTTGCTTTCAAAAGCTAACCTCTGATTTGGAAATGCGTTTTTCCAGTCTAAGTAGTTGGACTTTATTGCATCAGTCTCTGCGCTTCTAAAGCTGCACACTTGAGCAGGAAAGTCTGTATGTAAATGTAGATGTGTGTTGTTCATAGTTTGAATCATATCTTGTTCTATAAAATGCCTTCTCTCTCTCTCTCTCTCTCTCTCTCTCTCTCTCTCTCTCTCTCTCTCTCTCTCTCTCTCTCTCTCTCTCTCTCTCTCGCTCTCTCTCTCTCTCTCAGTGAGAAGTGTAAGGCCCGAGGTTTCACCGTCATCGTGGATGGACGGAAGTCTCAGTGGAACATTGTGAAGACTGTCGTGCTCATGTTGCAGGTACAAACACATTTACCGTCGCTCCAGACCCAGTACAGAGAAACATGAGGCCCGGTAATTCCTCTACATGACGGTGTTACCTTGTCCTGACAATTAACAGCTGTGGACGATGATGCTATTAATGCTGTTTTCAGAATGTGATCCCAGCCGAGGTGTCGCTGGTCTGCGTGGTGAAGCCAGATGAATTCTGGGATAAGAAGGTCACACACTTCTGCTTCTGGAAGGAGAAAGACCGCCTGGGCTTTGAGGTGAGTCTCCCAGCTTCAAGTTTCCTTCATGCTCACTCACCCCTCCAGTGCTGAGACAGAGGTCTTTGTGGATTCTGAAAGTTTGTACCTGACTTGAAAAGAACGTCTTTTTTAATTTGAGATTTTCTCATTCTGAAGCCATTTTTAAAAAAAGAATTATTTACATTTGTTGTGTGAAAGTGTGAAAGCTGCAACTGAGCTCAGGAACAGTCCAGAGCGCTGGGGTGGGGTTTGGTTCCCTTTTCCACTGCAGTAACTTAACCTGATATCTGAGGCTTTCCATAACCTAAACTTTAAAGAACCTCAGGAGGCTGTGGTGCCACGTTTCTCCCTGTAGACTCTGACTGTATACAGTGTGTCATTAACAAAACAGTGGAGCCAACTGTGTAATTTAGTCATGGTTGCAGCATGGCTGTGGGGGACTGTTGGATTGCAATGAAATGTTTTGCTGATGTACATTTTGCACACGCACACTTTTAATAATTGGATAATTTTTCCAGTTCTTATTACAAATATGACTGTGCTGATACATTAAGCTAAGATGGTGAAGGTGTCACTGTGAGCTTGTTAGGATGTAGTTGAAAGCAGAGCACAGAGCTGCTAACGTGGCTGTAGAAGTCTTGTTACAGCTGTGGGACAGAACAATGGGAGAACCGGCGCTGATCTTTTTGTTGTTTGTCTTTGAGAATCTTTGGTGCTGATTCGAGGTTCCTGCCGAGGACCACACAAGCTGGTCGGCCCAAAAACACTGTTTCCCTTGTGATCTCTTATTTTTTCTATAAACTTTTTAAATGTTTAATATCTTTTGTTATTTGTTCCCTGCACTCTCATGCTGCGTGTGGTATCCCACAATTTCAGATGCTGCTGTCGGATGCTGAGAAATCTTGTCCATATTTTTGTTTCTGATTGTTGACTTTGGCTCCCTCTGAATGACTTCCTCTACCCAAACACTAACAGGTTCTTTCAGTGTTGATGAAATGAACTGCTGTTGTTTTTGTTGTCTTTGTAAGGGTTTATGTTTTGACTACACTGAAAGGCTGCTCGGAAAGCCTCCTTTTTGTTGTTGTTGTGAGGACATTTTAGTATTAGACAGACAGACAGACACACACACACACTCCCGCTCCCACACACTCCCGATTTGTGCCGTTACCTGATATCAAACAGAGACGAACTGAGCCTGTTGTAATAACCTTGAGCATCATTAACTGTCCTGAGTGCTGCTGGAAACCTGAGCCAGGATCGATAGTGTGTGTGTGTGTGTGTGTGTGTGTGTGTGTGTGTGTGTGTGTGTGTGTGTGTGTGTGTGTGTGTGGTGTGTGTGTGTGTGTGTGTGGGGAGAGAGAGAGAGAGAGATTTTCGGCCAGCTTCCTCCTCTATTACAACAGATGGTTTTACCGACAGAGATCAGTAGTCAGTGTGACCCAGATTTCTGCGGCCATGTTGGCTCAGACCGTTAGAGAAAAATCTCCCTGTTAGTACATTCAAGGCCGCTCCGACATGTAAGAGTCGGCTGATGAACAGCAACAGTTTTGATTCAAGGAATGAGTCAAATTCACAATGTCAATGTTTGAGCTGTGGGTTCCTAAACACGTAGTTTGTTTAGATACTGAATATTTGAATGAAGAACTCTTCGGTGCCTTGTTGAAAGAAAATGTGCTGAGATTGAGCTTGTTGTTTAAGTCTAAGTGCTCATCTTCTTCACTTTATTTTAATACTTACACTCTCCTCTTAACACACACACAGCTGCTGGGAGGGAGATTCTTGGGACAGTGTTGAAATGTGACTCATCTTAACTATGGAGCGTGTGTGGATGTCACGGTGGGGTGTGTGTCGTACAGCTGCTCTAAAGTCTGACCTTACATTTAAATAAACACACACACAAGAAACACATGTTCTAAGTCAACTTTGGGTACATTACATAGATTTTCATTCATTTCCTGGAGGGAAACGCTAACCATAAACACTTAGTTAACCTTAACTTAACCCCGCCGCTAACCTTAACTTAATCCCACCGCTAACTTTAACTTAACCCTACTGCTAACTTTAACTTTACCTTACCGCTAACATTGATTTAACCCTACTGCTAACGGTAACTTAACCCTACTGCTATCCTTGATTTAACCCTACTGCTATCCTTAACTTAACCCTACTGCTAACCTTGATTTAACCCTACTGCTATCCTTAACTTAACCCTACTGCTATCCTTGATTTAACCCTACTGCTATCCTTAACTTAACCCTACTGCTAACCTTGATTTAACCCTACTGCTATCCTTAACTTAACCCTTCTGCTAACGGTAACTTAACCCTACTGCTAACTTTGATTTAACCCTACTGCTAACCTTAACTCAACCCTACCGCTAACCTTAACTCAACCGTACTGCTAACTTTGATTGATTTAACTCTACTGCTATCCTTAACTTAATCCTGCTGCTCACCTTAATTTAACCCTAATCTTAACTACTGAGGTTAAGATTAGGATTAAGGTTTTTCACATCTTTTTCCCAACTGAGAACAAAAGCCCTTTCCACAATAAACCAGCCTCTTGTCTAAAATCTGTCCCCAAAGTATCCTGTGATACACACACATGCACACACACTGAGCTGAGTCCAATATCTCTGACAGCATCTGCTGCAGCGACAACTGGCAGCCAGACTCGCTCCCAGCTGTCTGACTGTCCAGATTTATTTTGTAAAGTAATCTTTCATACACATGTTGTTCAGAGGGTTTTATGCAGTGATATAACAATGAGATGGGATGAAACATATGTGCAGCAGCGGCTGTGGCTCGGGAAGTAGAGCAGGTCATCTGCTAATTAAGAGGTTGGCGGTTCGATTCCCAGCTCCTCCAGTCCGCGTGTCGAAGTGTCCTTGGGCAAAATACTGAACCCCACTTTGCCCCTGATGGCTGTTCCATCAGTGTGTGCCTGTGATGTATGAATGTGTGTGTGAATGTGGCAAGTATTGTAAAGCACTTTGAGTGGTCAGTAAGACCATACAGGTACACACACACACAAAAAATGTGAAACATAGTTAAATGTTGTAGTTAAAGCTAAACTTGTGTGTTTTTCTTCGGAGAAGATGTAAAACCTCAGATCAGATCACAGGCTCTTCATGAACACTGAACGCTCTATCTCCAGATTTAGAAAATGCTCTCAGAAGAAGTTTGTCTTGTGATCCATGAAGTCTGTTTAGCTGAGAGACTGAAGCAATGCTTGATAGATAATCTATGATCAGTGCTTGTATGTATGAAGCATCTGAGAATGTCCCGACAGTTTGGCTTATGAGTCGGTGAAAAATTTGAGAAACTCTGTATAAAGAGGCTAAAAGTAACTTTTAGTCAGTTGTGTCTGCAGTGACTCGTCAGTATTTAGAAAACAAGGACTATAATTATGTCCCAAAATGTCATCAACCAATAGCTCCAGTGTCTGAGCTGCATCACCTCAGTCATCACCTAGTTAGGAGCTGAAGGTTTAAATAGACAATTCAACAATTTTAGATATTTCAAGAAAGGTTTAAAGTGAATTATCATATCCAGAACATTTCTCTTTGAGACAGTGACAGTGTCTGTGGGTGATTTTTTTTTTTTTTTTTTTTAGCCAGTGAGAGGATGCCCTGAAGTATTTTCAGTCTGGAAAAATTTGCCACACCTAAAGTTTCCTTTTGGTGACAACCAGCTGTGGCTTTCAGGCATTCAGAGAAAAGCTTATAGAAGATACTTCCTCTGCTGTTGCGTTGACAACATCAGTATATGATGTTTGTTTGTGTTTTTCCAAAAGGGTGAACACAGGGATTGTGACTGATTTGTCATTTCAGTGTTTTGCTCCTCATTGTCCTTTAGCTCACCAGTATTCTTGTGTTACTGATTATTGCACAATTTATAAGTGATATTGATGTGTTTAATGTGAAATTAATAAGAATAATACCAACTGTGAATGTTTCATATTATTCATGCTATCTCTATCATTTCATGAGCTCTTTAATGTAGGGATGTGGGTGTTGTCCCTGTCTGTTTTACACTTAAGTTTTACTCTGAGCGGGTGTATGTGTCCTGCAGAGAGATTTAGAGATAAACTAAAGTTAGCGCTGTGTTACATTTAAACTGAATGAAATTTCATATTGTAAAAGCCGCAGGTTGAATGCAAGAACCTCGTGTTTGAACAGATTCTTTCTCGAGTGGCACGGTACAAGTGATTTAAGAGAATTTGTGGCCTTCAACTGGTTTTGTTGTTACTCTTAGATAAGGATGAAATTTACGAGGGGTTCAGACCTGTCAGACCAGTCATGTACAGATCGTCTACCCGTCTCCACAGAGGGGAAAAACATTTGTTTGACATATGAATCATGATGACTTTTATCTGAATCAATTTAGAGTTTAAATATGATACTTAAATTAATGAAAGTCAAACATATAACAAAAAAACTAAATTAATATTCTCATCATATTTGTCATATTTTTACAGTTTACAAATCTGCTATTTTTCTTCATATTTTATGATTTGTGTTGACATATTGTGTCACAATAACTTATACAGTTCAGTTGTTAGGAAAATTTTCACACTGCCAACTGTATGCAGGACGCTGTCCAACACATGTCATCCACACATGACACGTGTATCGCACATGATAGTGTAACATCAGCTGCTGTAGCCTGTAATACTCACTCGTCTAAGATCTCAGAGACTCCATCTCTTACATTAGTCATGGTCCACTTTATCAGCTCTTTATGTGAAACCGGTCTCTGTGTGTCTGATGACACCTTGTTGACTAATGTTTGTTGTTTGGGTTTTTTCGGTTCCTCTAATGCAAATACTGACTCTTATGTTTTTGTCTGCTGATTTCCTGAACCTCCACAGTGTCCAGTTCTTTTTGTGATTGAAACTCACAAACCGAGCAGGTTTAGGGTTTAGGCAATTTTATGGTGGCGTTCATCAGCCTGAAACGAGCGATCCACAACAAGTTTGTGCAGAGATTCAGAATAAGAAAATGAAAATGTTCTTCATGAGGCCCATTATTGTTACTGTCTGATTAATATGCTCCCTGCATGCTTTGTGTCTGTGCCCTGTGTCAGGTGATCCTGGTCTCGGCCAATAAGCTGACCCGTTACATTGAACCCTGTCAGCTGACTGACGACTTTGGAGGAAGTCTGGACTACGACCACAACGACTGGCTCAACAAGAGACTGGTCACTATCTTATTTAAATAAATCCACGTGTTTCATACTTTTATGACTTAAAATGCTTGTTGCCGTGGTAACCTGGCACCAGGTCTGAGGCAGTTTGTTTTGTATTTTGTTTGTTTGTTGCAGGTTTTTGAGAAGTTTACCAAGGAGTCGACATCACTGCTGGACGAGCTGTCCATCATCAACGACAGTGACAAGAGCAGCACGGTGGACAAGGAAAAGTACGCACACACACACACACACACACACACACACACACACACACACACGCTCACAATTACAGTAGACAGATGAAATCCAGAGCTGTGTGTCTATCTGTCCTCTGCAGATCAGCTGACTGTGCCCTCTTGCCCTCCTTTGACCCTGAGACTGTCCTTCAGACCGGTAAATATCATCTCTCAGACCTGCATGTCATTGTGTAAACGTGATGCTAATGTTACATGTTGCTCTGATAGTCAGGTCAGAGCACATTCAAAGACAGCAAATTGAGATGACAATTAAAAGGCAGACGAAAAGTCAGATAAAAAGGATCAATAATTGTGGATAAATCACAAGAACGGCATAGGCACATGGCACAGAGAACAAGTAAATAATAAAACCAGTGTTGCCAGTCATGTAAGATGTTATAGTGAATGTCAAACTACTCCACAGTTGAGTGGAAAAAATGCCTAGGCATTTTATTTTAACTGGAATGAATGGAGCATGAAAATAAGAGCAGCGATTGGTCAGGAGATGTGAGGGGACGATGAGTTCTCGAGATGTAACCTGGTGCCAGTCCACGCTGTGCTTTAAAAATAAATAAAGGAACCGGCTGCAGGCAAGAGCAGGCCGAGTGACTGATCCTTACGTAATCAGCCACATGTTAACGAGATTGTTCTCTTGTAAAAGATTTTTTCGCCCTTAAGTGCAGTGAAAACAAGGGATAAAAAACTTACTGTGTACACAACTACACAGCTACTGAAATATTTCTCACTTGTGGTCATGAGCTCTGAGTAGTGACTGAGAGACTGGAGTCGTGGATCCAAGCAGCCAAACTAAGTTTCCTGTCGGTGTATCTGGGCTCACCCTGACCCGGAGGATGTGGGTGGACGGGAGGTGGTCTTGGTTACTCAGCCTGCTGCAACTAAGACCTGGAGCTAAACGGAGACTAAGGATGGATGGATGGTTGGATGAATGATGGATGGATGGCTGTGTTCACTGTACTGAGCAAGCCTGTGTCTGTGTGTTGGGCAGAGGTGAAAGGAGTCTTTGTTTGTGGTACCACCCTCCTCCCTCTACCAGCTCCTTTCATGATGTAACAGCATGTACGCAAACGCTGATGAATTATTGTTTCACATGCTTTTGTAACACAGTTAAATCTCAAATCAACCCTGTCTGTCTGTCTGTCTGTCTGTCTGTCTGTCTGTCTGTCTGTCTGTCTGTCTGTCTGCCTGTCTGTCTGTCTGCCTGTCTGTCTGTCTGTCTGTCTGTCTGTCTGTCTGTCTGCAGGTCATGAGCTGCTGTCAGAGCTGCAGCAGCGTCGCTTCAACGGCTCAGAGGGAGGAGTAGGAGGACAGGGAGGTGAGGAAGCAGCTGTCAGTCATCCAGAAGTGACTGTGCTGGTCCAGCTTAGACAGATGGAGGAATGAAGTTGAATGAAAGTTTTGTTTATTTCTCTCTGAACTGTTGTTGTTGGAGATGGGCGGTTGAATGCAGCCATTCAGCTGCTCCAGAGTACTACACCGGCTACTACAGTATGAAGTAGAGTATAAGGGTACAGTCCACAGAGACTCTGTTGTAGCGTCTCTGTCCTCAGAAGCAGCAGACGAGTAACATCAGCAGGATGCTGCAGAATGAATGTGGGACAGATCAGACACCTCCTTGGTGATACTGCGTCACGGATAAGAAACCCAAAACCATATCACAGTAACTTATTCAGGAAGAAACTGCACTGTTATTATTTATTGTTTTGTTTCATAGCACGCAAAACCTGAAGGCACCTTATATAACTGATATTTTCCATGTCCTGAAAAGGAGTCAGTGCAGGCGTCTTTTGTCTGATTACACCAAAGATAAGGGGACGTCCTGGACAGTAACCCCACAGGTCTTCTTTCTGACCTCTGACCTCTGACCTGCAGGTCCAGCCTGGTGTCCAATGGAGGAGGAGCTGTTGGCTCAGCCTCAGGTGATGAAGCTGCTGGACTCTCTCAGGGAGCAGTACACCAGATACCAGGAGCTCTGCAGGCAGCGAAACAAACGCACCCAGCTAGACGAGATCCACACCAAGGTCATGCAGGTAAAGCACACGCACACACACACACACACTGACACTGAAGACCAAATTGCTCTGGATAGCCTGGGCAGCCTGTGGATGGCAGGGAAGCACTTTGTCTGTTAGTAGTTAGAAGTAGAAGTAGAAGTTAAAAATCCAGAAGCCAGAATCATGATTACATCTCTATCTCTTTGTTTGTTTGTTTGTTTGTCTGTTTTTCCTGCAAAAAGCAGCAACACTAAAACATGACTGAGACATCATATTGTACAGGACTTTATGTGTGAATTGAAGATGAAAGAAAGGAGATATATTTTGTTAATAAGTGAGCTTAGGATTTGCTGGTAGGTGTGTTCTTTTACCTTTGGACAGAGCCAGGTTAGCTGTTTCCCTCTGTTTCCACTCTGTGTGCCAAGCTAAGCTAACTAGCTACAGACTGTGACTTCATACATACTGGACAGACACTTGAAGTATCACTAACTCTACTCAAGACATCAAATGTAAAATTATTTCCGTAATCATGTTCACTGCTGCTCATACACTTTTTCAAATTACACAGATGTTTTCCAAGGCGCTCTGACCATCTGTGTAAAGCGTCTTTACAAGTCAAACTGCAGTTCACGTCTGACCATCTCTGTAAACACGTCCTCCGCACGCTCACAACTCTCTGGAAACATTGTTGGGTGACAGAATCAGCCTCCTTAGTCTCTAAAAGTGTGTGACCTCGATTCTTTTATCATCCAGCCTTTGACCTTTGACCCTCAGTAACGGAGTCAGTGAGCAGCTTCACTGCTCCACAGCTCCTCAGTAGAGACAGAAAATACTATCGTTAATGGGGTTCTAGCAGCCGCAGGGGCTGATGGGTAACACCAATGTCTTGGAGATGAGCCTGGGGTTGCCATGGTAACCACAACATGTCATTCGCTAGCCTGGAGGATTTGAGGTGGGGGGGGGTTGGCCTAGTTCTGGATCGAACTGTGTGTGTATGTGTGTGTGTGTGTGTGTGTGTTAGCTCTTGAAGGCATCACTGACCTGATAAATACAATTAAATCATGATACTGGCCCACACACATCTGGATAGACAGTTCCAGATGTTACTGTACACTATATGATAAAATCATACTCAATGTAAAAGAGTTAATTTTGTATTAGACACTTTAAAAAAAATTATTATTTTAATTGTATAATTCTATACAATTAAAAAGAGAATAAATAAAGACCTTACCTGTTTACCTTCAGGTTTTGAACAGGCGGCTGTTAAATATACTATTATTTATATATTATACTAATATATATATTTTTTTTTGTTAAATGGTGTATCACTGCCCTGGGAGCAGTGGTGTTGGAGCTGTAGCGAGGCCCAGTTTGGGGATAAACAGGAGGCTTCTGGGCACCTGGCACTACTACTGTGCCCTGGCAGGCCTGGTTTGGGGAAATTCCACGCTGGGCTGGACACCATTGCTCCCATGGTGTTGATACGTTCACTTAAGAAAATAGGTGGAGAATCCTAAGAAGGAACTATACTTGATGCAGCGGATCTGATCTCGCTTTTGTTCTTGTGGAAGAATAAATTCTATTGCATTGGACTCTGACCATCTCTAGTGACTTCTTTTTTTAAATCTTTTTTGATTCCAGTAAAAGTGCAGTTTTGTAGAAAGTTAAGTGTTGGTGAAGAGGTCTAGACTTAGACTCTGGCCCAGACCTGGACTTTTTTCTCCAACAGCAGCTGTTGAGACATAAACTTGGGACACGGAGTTTGAAAGATGTGGGCATAATGGTAAAATGTAGGATCCAGTTTTACCCACACAAGAGACTAAACGTCTCGCCTCCACTCCTAGCCAATTCATCATCTTTGATCAGCTGTTGGATTTAACTTCAGTTTTCTATTTCATGTTTCTATTTAAACTTACTTTACTGTAACATGTGAATATATTTAGTACAAGGTGGATAAAAAGGATGATAGTGATTTTTTTAATTCTGTTTATAACTGTTTAAGAAAATATTTATGCACAGTCAATGTCAAAGAAAATCTTGATATGACTGTGATGAGATGTGGACTTCAACTTGGAGACAAGTGGAGCCTGAGAGCCTCCTGCTGGTCGCTGTGCTGCACTGCAGCTCAGAGATTCACGGAGACTGAAGGGTTAGGTCGGGTTAAAACAACAATATGCCCCCCAAAAGGCCTTTTTCACAGCCGACGTTTTGACATGCCACAGTAGGAAAAGCACTGGTGGAAATAATAAAATGAATCATGGCTGAACTCCATTTAGCTGCTTCAATTTCAGGCTCCTGGTTATGTGCATGCTGGCTCTCTGTCACACTGTCACAGCTGACTGGTCACAGCTTCTTGTCGGTGTTTGCAGAGCAAGTAGTGGGAGTTGTAGTTAACTTCTCACCTTACAGTTTCATATACACAAGCTTGTACACTCAACTTTTTATCAGACAAGAACCAAATATTTTTTAGTACAGTTGTTCCTCTCATGTACTGTGCTGTACTGTCTATAGAGAAAATGAATGGCACTTTTACTTAAAAAATAGTTCCTCCCACTTCTCCCTCCAAAGGAGATCACACGGTCTTTTAATCGCGATTCCTCTTTGTCTTTCTCTCAGGTGGTCACGTGGCTGCAGGGTCCGGGTTCAGAGCTGTTGAAGACTCATCAGGCGATCGGAGACTCGATGCGAGCGGCTCAGGCCCTGCAGCAGAAACACGAGGAGATCGAGAGCCAGCACAGTGTAATGCAACACGATGAAAACACACGCACAAGATCATGTGACGAGGGCAAACTGGGGTTAAATACAGATATGAGCGCAGTTTGTCTTTTGATGCTTCCATCATCAGACATTTTACTAACACTGGTGATACACTGTGAGCATTGGGCTGATTTTGTATCTGTGTGTGTGTGTGTGTGTGTGTGTGTGTGTGTGTGTGTGTGTGTGTGTGTGTGTGTACAGGAGTGGTTTGCGGTGTACGTGGAGTTGAACCAGCAGATCGCTGCCTTGCTCAGTGCCGGGGAGGAGGAGGAAGTGGCGGAGCTGAAGTCTCTGCAGCAGCAGCTCAGCGACGTCTGCTACCGACAGGCGGCTCAGCTGGAGAACCGACAGAACGTCCTGCAGGCGGCGCAGGGCTTCCACAGCACCACACAGGAGGTAACACACACCGTTAGCCTCGCTCCATCAAAGGAGAAAGAATGTAAATTGTGATTTCTTGGAATTTAAGGGGCTCCTCAGGAGGTGAACTGCTGTATCAATAGTTGGTCTGTTTGCGAAGTACAAACTAAAACCTAAAAAATCCCAGGATGAAGCCGACTTGTGTATGTGATGTGTCTGTCTCTGCAGCTGTCCCAGCAGCTGGACGGTCTACTGGGCATGCTCTGTGCTGATGTGGCTCCAGCTGACGGAGCTTCGATTCAACAAAACCTCAAACTTCTGGAGGAGAAGCTGCAGACTGTCGGTTCGTGCTCTAATTTAAGCCTGTGGCAGAGCAGTGACACATTAACTGCTGGGTGTATTAACGTTCCTCTGTGACATTCACCGTCTCCCCTCCGTGCAGAGGCGGGTCTTTCTTCTCTGCGTCAGAAGGGGTCGTTGTTGATGGAGCAGATGTGCAGCCAGCCGTCATGGACTCTGGAGGAAACCGAGAGTCCAGCTGGAGAACAGCAGGACAACGTTCAGCACATCCAGGCCGTGATGGACGAGATGCAGCTCCGCAAGCAGAGGTTAGAAGATGCCCATGTTCTTCTGGTCACTCAAGAGTAAAACACATTTCATACCTCTTCCTGCTCCACAGAGGATGAGCCATTTAAATTTTAATCACCCCACCTTTGCTGATAGCTAAGTGATCAGAATGGTGTTTTATTTTGTTTCGTTGTAGCAGGACTTCCCATCGTTAGGTTCTGCTGTTTGTTTGAAGCCATAAAAAGAGCGTGTGTCTGTGTTGCAGATGTGAGGACATGGTGGACGTGAGGAGGCTGAAGATGCTACAGATGGTCCAGCTGTTCAAGTGTGAAGAAGATGCTTTACAGGTCAGACACGCAACAGCAACACATGAGCACGCACGTATGTTCCTCCTGTATTGATGAGATGATGATTGTGTGTGTGTGTGTGTGTGTGTGTGTGTGTGTGTGTGTGTGTGTGTGTGTGTGTGTGTGTGTGTGTGTGTGTGTGTGTGTGTGTGTGTGTGTGTGTGTGTGTGTGTGTGTGTGTGTGTGTGTGTGTGTGTGTGTGTGTGTGTGTGTGTTCAGGCAGTAGAGTGGCTTGGCGAGCTGCTGGACGCTCTGTTGAAGACTCATGTGAGACTGGGTGACGAGTCTCAAGAGACCAGGACCATGTTGGACAAACACAGGAAGTTTGTGGACGTGGCTCAGGTGAGAAACTCATTTCATCCATTATTAATGCAAAAATATTGATTAGAGCAGCTTTGATTAGTAGCCCATGTTTGTCTCTGTCTTTCTTCAGAGCACCTACGATTACGGCCGTCAGCTGCTGCAGGCGACCGTCGTCCTCTGTCAGTCCCTTCGCTGTACGACGCGCTCGTCCGGAGACACTCTGCCGAGGCTCAACCGAGTCTGGAAACAGTTCAGCGTCAGCGCCGAAGAGAGGCAACAGAGACTGGAGCTGGCCCTGACATTCCACACCGCCGCCGAGAGGGTGAGAGAGACTGAGCGAGAGAGTCGCCGCGCTGTATTATGTGTCGGGTGTTACGCCAGCAAACTGAGAGCTCGACCTGTGCGTCGGCAGGTCAAAATTATTGGCTGACGTTGGCTAGGAATTAAAAGCGGTGTAGTCGGCTTGTGGAAATCTACATCACAGGCACCTTCACACCCTGTTGCAGCCACACAGACGTTGAAAATATAATTGTACCTTCACTACGTGTGTTTCAGGTGTTACAGCAGGAATGTGTCGAGGCGGAGTCTCTGGATGAAGTCGACTCTTCTGGGAAAACCCTGTTGGACAGACTGACAATGCCTGTCATCTTCCCCGATGGGTACAAACACACACACATACACACAAAAACAAACACACACACTCAAGCCTGTTTTGACCAAAGAATTTTCTGACATTCATTCCTGGAAGATCTACCCTTACCTAAACTATAACCACTACATGCCTGACCCCAACCCTATCCTGAAACCTGGGCCCACCAGAAACAGACTGTGAACCCAACAGTGACATATCATTGCCTTTTAAGTTAATATGGCTAACTTGTTAGCAGCTGCCTATTGACACATGCATAGTTGTGTTTCTGGCTGTAGTTCCAATAATCAGTCTCTTTTAGCTCGTAAGAGACACATCAGGCTCTTTAGCAGTTCAGTGCCCCACTGTGTTCACCAGCGAGTCTCTAACTGTGTCTGTCTGCCCTTTGGTGCTGAGCAGGTAGTGTGCTGTGGGGTTTTAGAGATTTATAGTTAACCTGTGGCGGACGATGGTGAACAAAAACGATTTATTTATTTTATCCATTGTAATTATACATATATGGATTAGTCGTACAATTTAGAAAAAGTCAAGAAAATTTAATGATTTTCGCTTTTTAGCTTTGTGTCCTCACATAGGAGGCGAGTCCCCATAATGTGACTTAACGGGTTTTTGTTCTGTATTTAATGCAGTTTAATGCACAAACACAACACACACATACTCACTTCATATAATACATGCTTCTAACTCAAACTGTTTCAGGAGCGAGCAGTACTTCGGGAGTCCCAGCGACACAGCAGCGGCAGCAGAGGGCGTCAGAGAGCGCCTCCTGCTGGTGGAGGAGCGGCGGCTGCAGCTGCAAGAGGCGGGGCTTCATAATGACCACGATGTGGAGGAGGAGGTGCGAAACGGGCAGGAGGCGCGGCTAGACGTGATCGGAGAGGAACTCAGCGAGAGAGAAGAGCAAGAAGAGGAGGAGGAGGAGCAGGAGGAGGTGGGGCAGAAAGATGAAGAGTTGGAGAGAGCTACACAGGACTGCTGATGGACAAGGTTAAACCGAGCAACCTTAATAAAGCTTGTTAATGAAGGGCTGCTGATTCATTTACACTGAGACCTGCGATTTGTCGTCCCCTGAGCCAATGAAGCCCTCGATTGGTCGCTTCTGTCTCGCTGCAGCAGTAGGTTGCTCTTACTGCAGCTATTTCTCTACATCAGACGACATTACCCATCAGCCTCGCTGCCTCCCCTTCCTTCAAGAGGATGAACATGTCTCTCCGTCGTGCTTTCACTCCTTTCAGCAGAAACTGTGAAAGCTTTACCACTGTTTGCCCTGGAAGAACAGTACCCTCTAACTTTTTCTTTCTGCCGTTAAGCGATCCAGTAGATTTCCTTCCTAACGGGACCTGTGGGATCAAAAATGTAAAATACTGGAATTATTTACTGGAATAATTAATACTCGTGTCTCTGGATGCTCTAATGAAGATCGACTGTAAAAAAAATAACCTGTTTGGATAAGAAAACGCCTAACATAAACCTAACACCTCCTTCTCCTTCCCTCCCAGCATGACGCTTGTTGACCTAAGTGGGCGGAGCTTCCATGGTGCTCACATGGTTACTTAAGTTTCCGTCTGTGCCTCTTCCGACTTTCTCTCCTTTCTTGCTTCATTGCCGCCTTTTTATTTGCCTCCGCTAACAAAAGATGAGGTTGGTGTGTAGTAGCAGTACAGGAACTCCAAGGGCGGAGCTTCAGCATATCAGGTGCAGTGACCTGATCCTGTTCCTGCATCAACAGTCCCGTACATTTCATCTACAGACGTTTTCAGCTGACTGTCTGTTGGAGCTTTTCAACACCGGGATGGACATGAAACTCTCCCGGATGAATCACCAGTACAAACAAGCTGAAAAAAAAATTTCTGCTTTCATCAGCAAAAACTCAAAGATGTAAGACTGTTTCTATAGCAACTTGAGGTGAAAAGTCAACTACAAGTCCCAAAGAGCATTGCAAAACGACAAAAAAACAACATCCAATTGGCTCGAAGTCAAATATTTACTTTATTTGTGAAATCCCCTCGCAAGTCTATATTAAAAAGTCCAGTTGAAATTTGTTCGGCATTTGTTAAATCAATGTCACACCTTTTTGAGTTTGTATTCCAAGTGGAAAGTCGAGGACAGGTAGCCTAGCTTGCCATTGGCAGCTCTCACACACTCAGCGCTGTGTTTGTCCTGCTTCATAGAAAGTTTTATTTTGATCTTGGACTAAGATATGTGGATTATACACCAGGCTTTGGCTGTAAAACAATACGTAGTGTTGTCTTTGAGAATGTATTTTACAGGATAATCCACTTTTTTTGCTGCAAACACTTTGATTACACTCACTGCACTAAAGGCATTTGCTGCCCTCTACAGGAGGATTTTGGGAAAATACTGATTTGACCAAATAAATACACAAGTGTAAACACTAACCAAGGAGAGATAAGTTAATGAAGTTCGACTTTATAATTTCATTTGGACTTTAGGCCTGTTTCTTGTTGAAATGGTCTTTGGGACAGCAGTTATGACATACGTATCCATGGTGCTTAAACCTTTCAAGGACCCAGAGGCTCCGACCACTTTGCTGCTCTAAGTAAACCCTCTGCCTTCATGATGGAAATCCAACCCGTGCTGCTCGCTCTGGTCCAGACTGACAACAGAGACTGAGGTGACCTCTGACTCTGCTGGCGGTCCAGCGTAGAGAGAGAGCGGGTGCACTGGGACTGGTTTTTCCGATATGGTGACATCAGAATAAGAGATTCCTTTTCTATTTATTTGACTTTTTTTTTTTTTCAAGCCAACCTTGCTGTTATTGGTTGCTGTTTTTGACCATTAACTGCTGCTGTAAGTGTAACCGCTAAATGCTACGTCTTGCTCTCTGTCCATTCAGTCCAATAACATACAATGACATCAGTATGACCTCATCCCCTAAATAAAGAAGCTTTTTAAAGTTGCTGTCTGAGATGTTTTTTTTTTTCATCTGCTTTTTTACAAAAAATGCTTACATTAATAGACACAGCAACAAGGATGAAGACATGTTTATAAAACATCCTAAGGCCAAATTAGCTCCAAACTCACTCAGTAAGCAGAAATTTCTGAAAATAACAAGCATCAGTCCTAACTTTAAGACTTCTAAGTTTTTTTTTTTTTTTAATCCGAGAATAATTCAAAGCCTTTCAGTGCTAAAACTAGCTCCTCAGTCTGAGAGAAGCTAGACACAGGACTCCTGAATCATGAGACCTGCTCTGTCAGTCAGCTGCTGCAGGCAACACTCCTCACTGTTAACATTTTAAAAGCGTAACTTTAAAATCACACTGAGGTTTAAAATACCAATAAATTTTACAGAGTGAGACATTCTCTCTCCCACTGTCACTCATTTTAATAGAAATACACAACTCTATTTTTTAAGTTTATTTTAAAAAAAAAAAAACTATTTTCACCATGACCGTAGTGACTGTTAAACATGGAAACATCAGAATTTATTATTCTAATTAAATAGATTACATCACTATGCAATAACTTACATGCTGACATATGCGTACTCGTTCCAAAAAGTTATACCCAGCAGCAGTACTGTCCTCTTTTTGCACAACAGTTACCACTAGAGGCCAACTGTACCACATTCCCTACTCATGAAAATACGTATTTATATGTTCTGAAGACTGACAAATACAGTTTGAGGTAAGTTATGTAACCAGCTAAAGACGGACACTGTCATGATATATATTTTTCTGTCATCTTCCAGGAGCCGGAGTGGAGGTCCAGGTCTGGTGTTGATGTCATTATTGATGGAGCAGTACAACAGAGCTGAGATTATGAACCAAGTCATGGAAGTCTCTAAAGTGTTTGTGAACAGTGCAGGTTATCGCCGGATGTCTTTGTCCAAAAGGTCTTTGGCCTCATTGATCTTTGCAGCGAGATACGGTGACCCACCTGCGCGCACACACACACACACACACACACATACACACACAAACACAACTTTTATACTGATTCATTTAACATTAATACATAGGAATGCTCACCCAATTTCTGGCATTTTGAGGGTCAGAGGTAGAAAAGGTAAACGGAGGTAAAAGGAAATCTGTCCTTAGTTAAGCATCAGTTGAAGTTTACCTTTATCTGGATGGTTCAGGACCATGATCCTTCGATGGGCATCACGTACCTTGGCCTTAGTGCTGACTGGGCTGGACATAAAATGAATAAAAAAATTAATGTGATAAATAGTAACACACACGGAGAAAAGGTAAAACAAACAAAATATTTACTACAACTCATTCTATTACCTGATGCCAAGAATGAGGCTGGCCTCTCGTTTGGACATCTTCTGCTCAAAACCACCTTTGTAATACGACGAGAAAGCCTAAGGTGACAGAAGAGCGTTAAACGCACTGATTATCAACAGTCTGAAGATAATTAAAAACTTTGGAATGGATTACGTTTAATATTTGTTAATTTGTATTTTTTCCCCTAAAAATCATAAAATGTGAAACAATGCCAGACTTTTCTCCGCAGATCTAAATTTAAGGTAACTCAAGTGTTTCTTTAAACCATCTGCAACTCGTACAAAAAAATAAAAACGCATCTTTAGTGCAGATAAATTTGCAATCTATCCATATAACAAACAACTGAAAAGTGAGATGGAAAATTAATCAGAAAAAGACTGGACATGAATTGCACAGTAGACCCTGATTAATAGGAAGTTAATTAATTACTCACTGATGTGGGCATCTTCTTGACAGTTTCGGAGAAGACTTGTCCAAGAGGCTTCCACAGCTGGAATGCATAGCGGCCTGAGAATCAAACACAAGACACATGAAACACATTTATAAATTAAAAGGGAGCACCAAAAACAAATCTGTAAAGAAAACTTCTCTGACTTTAGAAAGTGAATAATAATAATAATAATAATAATAATAATAATAATAATAGTTTTGAAGGCAGAGTAACAATTTGAGTGATGATAAACGAAAACCTGGAAAAGATTTCAACACAGGCATATCGAGAGAATATCATTTTGGCAAATTACTGATCCTACATCAAACTTTTCTTACCTGCAAAACCTGCAGCAGCCACACCAAGACCGACTGCAATCAGAGTTCCTCCCTGTCACCAAAACAAAACATCCAGCAGTTACCACCCTGGGTTAGGAGGGTCATATAACACAGCTAAATGAAGATTTGTGTGGCAGCATTAGTGTGTCCTGTATGATTCACTGTTGAGAAAGCAGCAAGCCAGTTTCTGTTGCTGTCTAATAGATCATAAGTTCAATAAGCTAAATCAAAGGCTCTCTACCCAAAACCACGAGTCGATGAATGGCCTTGACTGTGACTATTAAACTCCCTGATTGTGTTATTTCAAAACAGTTGCACTATAGTTGCCGATTAGATTTCTGTAAAAGGCTTTATTGTCAGACTGATGATCTCAATTAGTCAGATTGTGTGGTGTTAGATACATTAAAACTATACTACATTTAAACCTCAATAAATCTTTTGGTTACCTAATTGTGACTAGCTAGTTACCATGAATGTTCAGGTGAGGTTTACCTGACTCCTGTGGTTTAAACGGTTCTGATTTAATAAACAAACGTACTGAAGGTTTACACGTATCGACATATTGTAGGAAATGAGACAAAATCAACACCCAACAAATTCACTTGTTATTAATGCATCTGATGCAAGAGCATTGACAGGCCGTTACATTAGCGGTCATTGAGGTTACCTAACACAAACTTTAGCAGGTAAAAACCATCTTGGTTTAGTTTGACAGATTCCACAAAGCTCCTCAAGGTGACGAAAGATACTCACCAGCCGTCTGTCTATCTCTGCGTCGCTCCTTGCCGTTGTTTTTGGAGTGTATTCAGCATATCGCATCATGTCTCCTCCATCCATGGTCACTCCGCTGCCGCTCGCCATGTTGTCTCCCTGCTACGTCACCAGAGTTCATCCGTTTTGTACCTTTCAAAATAAGACTCAACTGCTAAAGCCGCTTCCTGTCAGAAAATAAAATGAGGGTTTACATATTCTGAGATAAATTGTTAAATACTATAAATACTATACCGCTTGCTATTTGGAGTTGACAATTTTGTGATCTTAAAGCTACTCTAATCAATATTTTTGAATTAAAAATCCCCGTCTATGCATGGGCGTAACCACACATCCTTTGGGGGGGGTCGTGTCCCCCCCAATACTGGGAAAATACCAATCTGTCCCCCCCAATATTATGTATAAATATGTTAAATATTTCCTCCTTTTATGAACCCTGGCTGTCAACTGACTCGTCTCTTGTTATTTCCGTTTGTTAAGGAAAACAAACGTGTGTGACTTGAACTCTGCGTCTTCAGTGTGTGCTGTTGTTTTCTCACTCTCTCCTTGTGTTGTTTAACCTAGGCCTACATGACAGCAGTAAATAAAACTAGTAAGAAAAACATAATATTCAAATTAAAATGATCTTCAGGGTCAGTTATTGTTCTTCTGGTACAATAATAATATCTGGTCACAAGAGACAGTGAGAGGGATGCTGTAAGGCCAGACAGGGACAGTCTCTGAAGATGTGGATGATGGGAACTATAATGTAATTTAGTAGAGCACATAGACAGTAAAAAGTTTTTTAAAAAATGCAGTTATTTCAACACTACATGGTATGTATTTTTCAGGTGACTAACAGGGATGTAGGGACAGAACCAGACAGGGAGAGCAGTGATCAGCTGTCCACACCAGCCCAATACCTGCTTCATTGAGACTCAGTCCCTGACAAAAAAGACTCTCAAATTTCAGGACAGTTGGTTTTGGCAGTACAAATGGCTTCATTACAGCCCTTTGTTTAAGGGCGTGCTATGTTTTTACTGTGCCAAATATTTTGGAGATCAGAAATCCTCTCTAGCCAGTAAGGCTGATGGAACTTTTATTAAAACAGGAAGACAGTGATTGTCATTCAGCAGTGATGATGACACATTTGCACCGCAAACAGCCTGTCAGTACACAGCTTTCCTCTCAGTTAAAAAAGCAGCAGTAGGTAGCCAGAAATAATCTCTTAAAGATTGTGGGAGGGGTCATATGCTTGGCAAGACAGGGCAATGCTTTAAGGGGGCATGACAACAAAGAGGGCAACTTCCACCAGCTGATTAAGACACTGTAATTGTTGAAAGAAAATTTCAATAAAAAATAAGTTATAAAAAAAAAAAGAAGGGGTTTTTGGGGGCGTGGCTATTTGATTGATATACCTGGTCTGCAATGATTGATCAGATGACGCGGCAGGCCGGGAGGTCGATCACCGGAGGATCAGTCACCGGAGGAGAGCTTGGGTCGTGAGCGTTTCGTATTGAATCAGTTGTGTTGAATATTATTTTTCTCAATATTTGTCCGTGGAATAATAATTTAGCACTGGCAGTTTTGCTGTTAGTTATTTAGTTTTAATGAGTTTTCGGTTCACAGTAATTATGGCTCATTCTTCGTCACTAACAAACTGGAGAGATGATGGTGATATACAGTTTTTTTCGGTAAGTAAATGTTTATTTTCTGAACGTCCTACAGTTTTAATGTGTTTGATGGTAGTAAAAAAAGCTAGTTCATTTTTTCCCTACGTGCTTTGACCGGAGAGCGGCGACAGTTAACACTTTGCTAACTAACAACACTGCTAACCTAGCTAGCTAACCTAGCTAGCTAGCTAGCGGATAACTTAGTGTTTGTTATGCTAACCTTACCTGGTCCCTGGTTTTTACTTTTTTTTCATAAATTAAATAAACAACTTCAAACTTGCTCAAAACTACCAAACATTATTATACACAATATGGAATATACATTTTAATGTTTAGTGTAAATAACTGACAGTAGTTCAATCTGAAATATAATTGAGGATATGTAAACCTGCAACAGATGTACTTACCCGATCAAAATCTTAAAACTGAACAAAAAACTTAAACATACAGACTTAACATGTGGTGTTAAAACAAGTTTGTGTCAGAATCAACAGCTGTCAGTACTTACCTTCCCACCACAGGTTGCTGCTCTTTGCATGCTCCAAGAAAACAGAAAACCACTGGATTTACAGAAGGAAATGAATATTTTATTTTGAATCGTTAGTTGTTACTTTAACCAGTTAAGTTTAGCAGCTGCTTTAAACCTCCAGCTGAGGTGAAGGCACACAGTCACGTCAGGGTATTTAGAAAACCATAGATATGCTTATCCTTCTATACTTGAACACAACAGAATAAAGCATTCAACAATCACTTGAACAGAATTATTTTTATCAGCTAATGGCAGTGTCTGTTTTTGTCATTAAAGTTTTTTATTTATTCATACACACATAAACATACAATCAAACTCGAAAACAAACACTGACACCAACATCAACAGACAGTATATCCAGCATACAACCATATATACTGTACAAAGGCCTCCTGCAAATCAACATTTCCTTTTTTGAAACAACCACAATATACATTCAGCACCATGTCTTCAAATTTTTCCATATGTCCTACCTACAAAAAAATACTTTCCCAGGCCCTCCTAAAATGTTCCTCTTCATTGTTAATTCTAGCCAACATGCGTTCATATGATGCAACTTCTGACATCATTTCCATCCATTTTTTAACATCTGGGGCGACTGTACTCTTCCATAATAGCGGTGACCATCCCAACTTTTAAAACCCCTCGTTCATATTTAGATATATTTAGTATTTCTGTTTGGTCCCCTAACAAACATAGTCTTGGTGATATAGGTACCGCCACACCCAGACATTTACTCACATGTTCCAGTACTTTCTCCCAAAACGGGTACACCAGTTTACATCCCCAAATTACATGTAAAAATGTCCCTATTTCACTCTGACACTTCCAACATAAATTACTTCCTAATAAGCCCATTCTATGTAGTTTTGAAGGGGTGAAATAAAATCGATGAACTATCTTATACTGAATAAATTTCCCCTTTGCCTCTCTCATGTGTTTCCCTGTATTTGATAAGATATTTAACCAATGCTCCTCATTCAGATCACACCCTAGGTCTTTCTGCCAAATGATCCTCAGATTTTTACACACATCTTCTTGTAAACCATTAAATGTCTTGTAGAATATGGCTGCTCTGTGTGTTATACTTGGTAGATCCAAAACTTCCATCAATGTATTCTTGTGGTGATTAAATTTACCCTTTGTGATACAGTCTCTTATTTGTAAATATTTCCAATAATTACCTTTATATTCCAGATTATATTTTTGCATAATATAGGCAAACGACATGAAAACTCCATCCACACACAGGTCTCTTATTTTGCGTATCCCTCTTACAAGCCATTGATTCCAATAAACAGATTTCTTCCCAATACGCACGGCTGGGTTATACCATAGAGAGGCGTAAGGTTGTCTCAAGTGCGAAATACTATATATCTTATGAATTTCTCTCCAAACTGCTTTAGAATAAGACAGCACTGGGTTTGAAAAATAATTATGTTCAGAATTTGTTGCCCAATGTGAGAGGACATCCAGAGGTTCAAATGGGCTAGTTAGTTCTCTTTCAATTTTGATCCAGCTCAGCTCCTGATCTATCCCCTTCCAATGTTTTATCAATCTAGACATTTCAAATGATAGATTATATAATCTTACATTAGGTAGACCCATACCTCCCCCCTCCCCATACCATTGTCTGTTTTTTCTAATGCCTACAACCTACAGCAGGTTTTATGTATCTAACAGGGACCTCTTGTGGCCAAGTGAATTATAACTGTTGTCTGTCAAGGACAAAAGGCGTTGTACACTCCACCTCCAACTATCATGGTCACTCCAAACTTTACTTTCAAATGTAGAGTAGTTGTATACAAACATCATTTGTAGAAGATCATATTAGACTGTTGTAAATAAGAAAATTCCTTTATAATATATAATTTTGCCATCAAATTTCTGGTTGACTAACTTACTCAGACTGTAGCTGCCTATTATCTTTGTAGCAGAATAACATTATATATGTGAACAGAAGGTGGTGCTAGTTTGGTGTCATCATGTAATGTATAGTGCTGTGCACTCAGACTGATGTGATGCAGTTACTGAGACATATCGCCAGTGAAGTGTGACTTTCATATTGAGAAAGGAGGGTGTGGTATGTAACACTTCATATGTAACTAAGACTAGGGGTGTCTTCGTTAAATGTTGAGCACATGCAGTTAGTCCAGTCCAATAATTATGTTTCCTTCCACATTGTTGGTATCCATTATGTATTCACAGTTTTTCATTTATTATTAAATAATGTCCTAAAACACATGATGGATAGACAGATGGAGATTTAGTCCTTTGTATATGTAATTAAGTTTATCTGATAATAATGCTGCTTCAAAAGGTGTGGCAGTAATTGTCAATTAAAACCATTTTAATATTCATGACTTCCTCAGAAGTTGAAGGTGAGAAATAGAAAAAAACAAAACTTCAATCATTTACATGAACTGTGCTGCAGAGCTGTCGTCCTCTGAGAAGACTGGACATTCAGAGCGATGGACGAAATCTACTAGGGTTGCACGGTATACAGCGAGTGTGACGTAGTTGCCCGAGCGGATGTAAGCCGCCTCCCACGCACACTCGCATGTTTAGACTGAGGAGGAGAGAGAAACGACAAGTCGCGTCTTAGACAGACGGACCGGGTTGAAGAAAATACAGTAGATAGAGATGGCACCTCCAGAAAAGCCCGTACTTGTGGACAAAATGTTTTAAAATAATACATGTGTTAATACTTTTATTATATATGCTATGATTATGCAAAAGGCCTTTGCGTGTGCGACTGTGTGTGACTGATAAAGATAGAGCATTTCCATCAATATGTAAATGTCTGGAGTCCCTTTATTTACTTAATCCACAACCATCAGATCAGAAATTGCTTCTGCGTGTCATTTCAGAGGGCATGGACAAACTACATGTTTTGGATAAAGACATGTACGCTCACATTTACTGCTCTGGGAAATCACCAATTCACCAAACTAGTATGAACCCTCAAATTTCATATTACATCGTCCATTCCAAAAACCCTCATACCAAATAACAACACAGTGAATTTGTTTCTATTCCACTAAAAAGGACTTTAAACCTCCGTACCAAGCATTAAGTTGTCCTGAGAACGCAGAGTTCCTGTTTTATGTGACAATTTTCATCGGATATTCTCATCACTTCTTACTTCCTCAAAAGTTAAACTGTAAAGACCCTTTACACATCTGACTTTAACAACTCATGAAAAAAAAAAAAATATATATATATATATATATACTTTCTTATAAATAATGTCATTCATAGATAGATAGATAGAGAGAGAGAAAGAAAGAAAGAAAAAAAGAAAGAATCAATCAAAAACCACAATCAACAACACAACTACACAAGGAAACAAGAACAAAAATAAATCTGATGTATCCCCTCTGAAACTGGTGACTTCCTCCAAAGTTGAAGGTGAGAAATTGTGCTGCAGAGATCACATTCTCTCAGAAAGTGATGTGAGCGATGGACGACATCTATGCCAATGTTGAATGCGGCAAACCTGGCCAATCAAGACCTTCACCAAGTCAGACAGGTAAAAATGTTCAGACAATGTGACTGAGCTGAGGATAAATCTGTTTAATCATCTGTTACTGTATTTACTCACTGGTCTTTTCTCTGTTCAGTTCCCAGGAGCTCTGAGAGGAGATTTCATGGAGCTGTTGTTCTCTCTCTGAGTCTGCTGAGTCTTCTCCTGCTGGCTGGGCTCATCGGCCTCAGTGTCCACCGTGAGTCTGGTTTCATGTTGTGTTGCACTGCCTTTTACGTTCTTATTGCCCCCTTCATGTACTGTTAACTGCTGCTTTGTTGTCACATCACAAAGTTAAAGAAGTCCTGTCAGCTGGTTTTAAGGTTCAGTGTGTGAATACAGGCTGTGTGCGTTTCTCTGTGGACTGAGGCTTTGATACTTTCACAGTATTAATATAGAAACTAGACCTGATCTATAATCCAACAACACATGGAAATCTCACTTTATACAATATGGAACCTTTAAGTGAAAAGTGTCATATAAAAAGTTCAATACTGATTTTAAAAAATAGGAATTTTTACCAAGGTAGTAGATATGCATATTCAAGCAGTTAAAACAGCAAATCTGTGTAAGTAGAGCTTTGTATCTCGTGTTAAGTAAACAAGTCTCTTTTGTGTATTCAAGTTTTTATTAGTACAAGGCAACAAACGACATCCATCTACATCCATCTACATACATACATACATACATATATATATATATATATATATATATATATATATATATATATATATATATATAACTTCTGCATTAAAAGGGTGGCATTTCTTCAAAGTCATGATTTTTCTAATATCTACTGTGAAATAAGGAACTAAGAAAACGAAGTACATAAGAGGAAATTCACAGATCCAGATCATCTTTTAATGTAACGAGCATGTACCCCATAGGATTCTTTTGTGTCTGGTTCTGTGATTTTGTAATAAACGTAAAGGCGTCTCTTGATTTATTTCAGACCATAAAAATTCAAATGCAGAACTCTCCACTGGAGAAGCCAACCTGACTAAGTGTCTTCAGGCCAGTGACATCAAACTCTCCTCCCTGACTGAAGAGAGAGACCAGCTGAATACCAGTCTCACTGAAATGACTAAAGAGCTGAAGAGGCTTCAGAGTTTGTCCAAACAGAGTGAGTGTTTGCCTGTGTGGTTTCTGCACAGCTGTCTCTTTATATCTATGAAGCCTGTACGGATCCTCAGTTCTACAGTGTAAAGTCTGTGATCTACTTAATGATGATGCAACTTGTGATATCCAAGTTACACTATTTTCACTTCCAAGGAACCTTTTTATTGTTCTGATGTGCATCATGTATGTGTTAAGTTAGTAACTGGACTAAAAGTAGACAGTGAAGAGTCATTAGAAGAAGCAGCATGACTTTGACTTTTGAGCGTTACAACACCTTCAAATGAGGAATTGTGAGTATTGACATATTGGACACATATGACTTTTGTTTGACTCATCTTACAGAGAAAACGTGTCCTGAAGGATGGAGGATGTTCAGCGGTACCTGTTATCTCCTCTCCACTCAGTCTGGTTCTTGGGAAAAAGGCAGAGAGGACTGCAGAGCCAGAGGAGCGGATCTGGTGATCATAGACAGTCTTGAAGAGCAGGTAAAATGTGTATATTTGAATGTTTATGTGCATCTGTATCTGCTTTTTTAACGGATCTGTGAAATTCAACTCAACCTGCTGATATTAAACATAATAAAACGTCAAACTGTCTGAATGCACTTTTGCTTTTCTGTACCATCTTTTTCTGGTTTTCCAACAAGAATTCATGACACCTTTTCCATGTGTATCATCTTTAGCAAGCTAGCTAACATTGCTTTAGCCTTCCACTGTGTTTTAATATCGTATATAATGTTGTATGCATTTGATCAGTAGAATATCTTTGTATCAGTTAAAAATTCAGTGGAAAATCTGTGGAAATGTCCCATATTTGGACATCAGTCAACAAGAACGACAGGCATTTTAAAAAAATTTTTTATCATTTTGTGCTAAGTTCAATGAAATTCAATTCCTGATTCCTTTTCTGGTGAAAGTTATGAATGTAATTATGGATCTGTGAGACTGAATGTTGACGTCGCTATGATCTAAATAGGAGGACTCGTACCAAAAAGGTCTTAAAGGAACGGCAGAATCTAAATGTCCGAACCTCTGTGGGCAACAAACATTAGAACAAAAGAGCCTACTGTTTCTGAACAGGTCACATCCACTCTGTAAAGTTTTGCAAAGGTACATGGTGTTGTCCTTGATGCTACGGCACAAATGTCTCCCAAAGGAACCCCCTTCAGTGCAGCCCATGCAGTAGCGACACTTCTGCATGGTTCACATAAGGTCTCGAGTGAAGGCAGAATGAAGGAACTAAGGAACAGAGTGAGGTCGAGACAGATCCACATTTAGCAGCGACTAAAGTCGGACACCAGCATGTGTCACATTGATCTCCTGTCTCTACCAGAGTTCCTGCACCGTGGTTTGGTAAACACATTTAGAGGAATAAATGAGCGCAGTGGTTTCGTTTCACTGATCTTGTTTTTTGTGTTTGTTTGTTCTTTTTGGCTTGAAACAGACACTCCTTACTGGATTTGCTGCAGGAAAAAAGTTTTGGTGGATTGGTTTGACTGACAGGGACGAGGAGGGGACCTGGAAATGGATTGATGGAACTCCATTGACTCAAAGGTCAGACTTGAATGATTTTCTACTGAGCGGTTTTGGAGAACGTTTGCTGTATAAGTGTGTAGTAAGACTAAAATACCTGTATGTTAATGTAATTTTATATGATTATATATATCATATGACAGTGACGTAGCTCAATAAAGCCCTCACTCGACCCTGCTCACTTGTAAATCACTTTGGATAAAAGCGTTTGTTGAATGAGACTCTGTTCTTGTAAGAGGTTAATGTTGTTGTCATGCTCTTGTTCTTTAACCTTCTAGTTACTGGTGGGAAGGGCAGCCTGATAATGGTGGTGGAGATTCGCAGTGGGGGGAAGAAGACTGTGCACATATATTAACTAGCAGGGATTTTGATAAAAACTGGAACGATCAGTCATGTACTGCTTCTGTGAAATGGATCTGTGAGAAAATGGCTTAGCGCTGGTGTGTAATCTCCATTCATGCTTTTACAAAGACCTTTGGTATTGAGTGTCCGTTTATGCTTGTGTGTGTGAAAGAGAGACTCATGTGTTACTACTTCTTTCTCATCAAAATTATAAAATCTATCAATCAACAAATTTTCAAATGACATAATGTTATACAATATGGGACCTTTTAATGTTTAGTGTAAATAACTGACAGTAGTTCAATCTGAAATATAATTGAGGATATGTAAACCTGCAACAAGCGATGTACTTACCCGATCAAAACCTTAAAACTGAACAATAAACTTAAACATACAGACTTAACATGTGGTGTTAAAACAAGTTTGCTGTCAGTACTTACCTTCCCACCACAGGTTGCTGCTCTTTGCATGCTCCATGAAAACAGAAAACCACTGGATTTACAGAAGGAAATGAATATTTTATTTTGAATCGTTAGTTGTTACTTTAACTAGTTAAGTTTAGCAGCTGCTCTAAAGCTCCAGCTGAGGTGAAGGCACACAGTCACGCCAGGGTATTTAGAAAACCATAGATATGCTTATCCTTCTATACTTGAACACAACAGAATAAAGCATTCAACAATCACTTGAACAGAATTATTTTTATCAGCTAATGGCAGTGTCTGTTTTTTCTAATGCCTACAACCTACAGCAGGTTTTATGTATCTAACAGGGACCTCTTGTGGCCAAGTGAATTATAACTGTTGTCTGTCAAGGACAAAAGGCGTTGTACACTCCACCTCCAACTATAATGGTCACTCCAAACTGTATTTTACAAATGTAGACTATTTGTATACAAACATCATTTGTAGAAGATCATATTAGACTGTTGTAAATAAGAAAATTCCTTATATAATATATAATTTTGCCATCAAATTTCTGGTTGACTAACTTACTCAGACTGTAGCTGCCTATTATCTTTGTAGCAGAATAACATTATATATGTGAACAGAAGGTGGTGCTAGTTTGGTGTCATCATGTAATGTATAGTGCTGTGCACTCAGACTGATGTGATGCAGTTACTGAGACATATCGCCAGTGAAGTGTGACTTTCATATTGAGAAAGGAGGGTGTGGTATGTAACACTTCATATGTAACTAAGACTAGGGGTGTCTTCGTTAAATGTTGAGCACATGCAGTTAGTCCAGTCCAATAATTATGTTTCCTTCCACATTGTTGGTATCCATTATGTATTCACAGTTTTTCATTTATTATTAAATAATGTCCTAAAACACATGATGGATAGACAGATGGAGATTTAGTCCTTTGTAAATGTAATTTAGTTTATCTGATAATAATGCTGCTTCAAAAGGTGTGGCAGTAATTGTCAATTAAAACCATTTTAATATTCATGACTTCCTCAGAAGTTGAAGGTGAGAAATAGAAAAAAACAAAACTTCAATCATTTACATGAACTGTGCTGCAGAGCTGTCGTCCTCTGAGAAGACTGGACATTCAGAGCGATGGACGAAATCTACTAGGGTTGCACGGTATACAGCGAGTGTGACGTAGTTGCCCGAGCGGATGTAAGCCGCCTCCCACGCACACTCGCATGTTTAGACTGAGGAGGAGAGAGAAACGACAAGTCGCGTCTTAGACAGACGGAGCGGGTTGAAGAAAATACAGTAGATAGAGATGGCAGCTCCAGAAAAGCCCGTACTTGTGGACAAAATGTTTTAAAATAATACATGTGTTAATACTTTTATTATATATGCTATGATTATGCAAAAGGCCTTTGCGTGTGCGACTGTGTGTGACTGATAAAGATAGAGCATTTCCATCAATATGTAAATGTCTGGAGTCCCTTTATTTACTTAATCCACAACCATCAGATCAGAAATTGCTTCTGCGTGTCATTTCAGAGGGCATGGACAAACTACATGTTTTGGATAAAGACATGTACGCTCACATTTACTGCTCTGGGAAATCACCAATTCACCAAACTAGTATGAACCCTCAAATTTCATATTACATCGTCCATTCCAAAAACCCTCATACCAAATAACAACACAGTGAATTTGTTTCTATTCCACTAAAAAGGACTTTAAACCTCCGTACCAAGCATTAAGTTGTCCTGAGAACGCAGAGTTCCTGTTTTATGTGACAATTTTCATCGGATATTCTCATCACTTCTTACTTCCTCAAAAGTTAAACTGTAAAGACCCTTTACACATCTGACTTTAACAACTCATGAAAGAAAAAAAAAAAATATATATATATATACTTTCTTATAAATAATGTCATTCATAGATAGATAGATAGAGAGAGAGAAAGAAAAAAAGAAAAAAAGAAAGAATCAATCAAAAACCACAATCAACAACACAACTACACAAGGAAACAAGAACAAAAATAAATCTGATGTATCCCCTCTGAAACTGGTGACTTCCTCCAAAGTTGAAGGTGAGAAATTGTGCTGCAGAGATCACATTCTCTCAGAAAGTGATGTGAGCGATGGACGACATCTATGCCAATGTTGAATGCGGCAAACCTGGCCAATCAAGACCTTCACCAAGTCAGACAGGTAAAAATGTTCAGACAATGTGACTGAGCTGAGGATAAATCTGTTTAATCATCTGTTACTGTATTTACTCACTGGTCTTTTCTCTGTTCAGGTCCCAGGAGCTCTGAGAGGAGATTTCATGGAGCTGTTGTTCTCTCTCTGAGTCTGCTGAGTCTTCTCCTGCTGGCTGGGCTCATCGGCCTCAGTGTCCACTGTGAGTCTGGTTTCATGTTGTGTTGCACTGCCTTTTACGTTCTTATTGCCCCCTTCATGTACTGTTAACTGCTGCTTTGTTGTCACATCACAAAGTTAAAGAAGTCCTGTCAGCTGGTTTTAAGGTTCAGTGTGTGAATACAGGCTGTGTGCGTTTCTCTGTGGACTGAAGCTTTGATACTTTCACTTTCCAACACATGGAAATCTCACTTTATACAATATGGAACCTTTAAGTGTCATAAAAAGTTCAATACTGATTTTAAAAAATAGGAATTTTTACCAAGGTAGTAGATATGCATATTCAAGCAGTTAAAACAGCAAATCTGTGTAAGTAGAGCTTTGTATCTTGTGTTAAGTAAACAAGTCTCTTTTGTGTATTCAAGTTTTTATTGGTACAAGGCAACAAACAACATCCATCTATATCCATCTGCATATATATATATAACGATGCGGGACTCAAAACGAGGCCAACTGCAGCGAGGACTGTAGCCTCTACACATGGGGCGCGTGCTTAGATCACTATGCCACACGACTCCCCCCCCATATATTCTTAATTGGTTTCGGTACCCTGTTCTGTCTTTCTCTCAGTTTGTTTGTTTTAAAAATCAAAGCAGCTTTTAATCGAAGTGTCATATAAAAAGTTCAACACTGGTATAAAAAAAAATGTTTTTCATGTTTTGTGATTATGACGCAATGCTGTGTAAGCAGGGCTTCGGATAAACACCAGCATCAAGCAAACTTACATTTTAGTGCTGTAATCCAACTGTTTGATTTTCATGTCAATATTTATTTGATATCTCCAGAGCCCCTAAGGGGACACAAGTTTTTCATTTTCTTCCCCATGTCCCCTTAGGGACTCCGTAGGGGGGATATCAAAATATTTGCTGGGAAAAGATTAGAGAGAGAGAGTTGACTCCTCAGTTTCACTTCTCTGTCTTTTTTTATTTGACTATAAATACATCTACTGTTCATTCATGTGCGACACTTTTGCATTAGAGGAGTGGCATGAAAGACATGGTATTATCAGGACGCAACATACAAAGCAAGAAGGTCGAGATAATATGACTCAATTGTTAAAAGCAGATCCATAGACGCAAATGTCTTTTCTTTTCTGGTGGTGTGATCCTGTAATAAACATACAGATCTCTCTTGATTGATTTTAGACTATAACTCCGTACAGCTTTCAGCTGCAGAAGCCAACCTGACTGAGCGATTTCAGGCCAGTGATGACAAACTCTTCTCCCTGACTGAAGAGAGAGACCTGCTTGTTGCCAATCTCACGGAAATGACTAAAGAGCTGAACAGGCTTCAGAGTTGAGTCTCATCTGTGGTTACTGACCCCACACACACACACACACACACACACACACACACACACACACACACACACACAATGTAGAATAGCACAGAGCTGGTGTTGTACTCTGAGCTCTAATCATCTACAATCTGCAAATTTGAAGTTCTTCTTTACTCTGCCGTTCATGTTTTCATCAGTGAATTTTTCTATTTACAGAGACATTTTGTCCTGCAGGATGGAGGAGGTTTAGTCATGCCTGTTATTTCCTCTCCTGTAACACTGGTTCCTGGGAAAAAGGCAGAGAGGACTGCAGAGCCAAAGAAGCAGATCTAGTGATCATAGACAGTCTTGAAGAGCAGGTACTGTGCAGGCGTGTTTGTGTAAATAAATGTTGATATTCCATATTTCCAAACAAGACTGAGAGTCTATAGCCAATCTCGTGCTGCTAAATGTTCCTTGTGTTGCTTTAGTACATTGGCATGCTAACATTTGCTAATTACCAATCAACACAAGGTACAGCTGAAGCTGATGGGAATGTCATGGGTTTTGTTTGATTGTAAATCAAAGCATTTGATAAAATGAACATTTTAACCAGATGGATAAAGTTCATAGATCAAAGTAATTACAGTTCATCTGCTGGGGACCGTGAATGTCTGTACCAAATTTCAAAGCAATTTATCCAATAGTAAAAGCTACAAAGTCTAGCTCATCGTGCGTAAAGGAAATGTCAGAGAATCACCATTAAAGGTAGACTGTGCAATGCTGGAAAATGTCTGCTGATATTTGAACTTGACAGCAAAACAAACAACATGCATACAAACACAGCATCCAAAACACAACAGAGTAAAAAAAAACAGTGAGAGTTAGTTGTTTAGTTTATTTTTTATAAAACTACAGTGACAGAAGAGGGGACCGTAGATTTGAAGCAATGCTAACGAGGAAGCTAAGCTAGCATTTTGAATTAAGCATTCAACCAAATAAACCCACTGTGCTAGCAAACTTGTGTTTTTAAGGTCTTTGTCGCTATAAAACCTTTTATAAAAGAGCAAACAACAAGACAACTAGCTGTCTCCTTCAAAGCTAACAGCAAACCAGCTGTAGACAGTGATACTTGCAACTCTCCTGCTATTGTAGCTAACGTCTGTAGCTAACTTTCTGTTTTTATTGAACAGACGTTCCTCTCTAAGCTCATCAAGGAAGAAACTCTGGCTTGGATCGGTTTGACTGACAAAGCCAGCGAGGGAACCTGGATATGGATCGATGGAACTCCACTGTCTCTACAGTAAGGCAGACGTGTGCTTCCCCTTGTTGGATAGAAACTAAAATATAAACACTGTTGTATCTATTTGTTGGGATAATTATGGGGATCAGAAACCACAGACGTGTTCTCAGTATAATCACGCCAGTTGAACTGAAATGTATTTCCCAGTAAGGCCACTAGGTGGTGCTGTGGTTCTTTCAGTCAGGCTTCTACCTGCCATCTGCAGCCATGAAGCGGTGAACTTCACCATTTCAGATATTTGGGAGATTCGTTGATGTTTTAAAGGTTAATGCAATATGTATTGGCTGACACAGCTTTAGAGATGTCATTGAACAGAATGACATAACCCAAAATATAGATACCGTATTTAAGTTAGGTAGTTTGGTAACTATTTAAAAACTTCTTTAAAAAGAAACAGGATTTAGTTCCTGTGGGTTTTGTGTACAAATATTAAAACGAAGAGGAGATATTCAACATAATAAAGTGTCACTTCAAAGCTGCGTGTATTTATAAATTTTATTTTTATGTGTCGATTATTCAGCCAAGTAATTTAAGTAAGTAAGATTCTAATGGATTAATTAGACAATGACAATCTCTGTGTATGAGATGGACGTAGAAAATGCTGTGTAGCAACTGTCAACCTCAAGTATTGTTTACATT
This sequence comes from Seriola aureovittata, assembly GCF_021018895.1. Classification (NCBI taxonomy): domain Eukaryota; kingdom Metazoa; phylum Chordata; class Actinopteri; order Carangiformes; family Carangidae; genus Seriola; species Seriola aureovittata. Next base: position 7,549,103 of record NC_079374.1, on the reverse strand, counting down.
TTGCAGGTCAGCTGGTGGTATTAGTTCGACTCTGCTTTGACAAACGTTTATGCATTCCTATGCAGTTATGCAGTTGAAGTGGGAGCTGGGTAGTTGACAATGAGTCCTTGTGTGAGGGAGCTTCTGTCACCCATGTTAGCTGTTTCTGAGACTTGATACTGGTGTTAGAGACTCTGAGAGGAGGTGTGACGTTGAGAATCTTTGTAGGAAATGCTGCAGCGATCGACAACCTAAAGTACTATTCTTACATTCTGCAGTGTCTCTCAAGTTCTTGCATATGAGGCAAAAACACAACACTGACATATCGCCTTAGAAAACTGATATGCTACAAGTATTAGCAAACAGTTGAACACTCCGAGCGATATTACAATTAGTTGGAGTTGGGTTTGTTTTCAACTACTAAACTTTGTGTCAGGTTGTGTGAAGCGGGACTATCTAATGTTTTTTCAGCTACCTGCAGTGGTTGGACAGAACACTGATAAGAATGGAGGTGTTGACCAAGAAGCAATGAGCTAAATGCTAAAACACTCCATGGAGCTAAGGGAATCATTCTCTGTGTGGTTGTGTCCTTTTATTTGATGCGTTGTGACAAATATAGATTAATACCTTCCTGTTGAATAGCATGAATAATAGACCATGTTCATGCTCACTGTTGTCTTGTTGATCTGTTAGGTACTGGAGGGAGACACAGCCTGATAACGGTGGTGGACATCAAAGTCTCGGGGAAGAGGACTGTGGCCAAATCATACTGGGGACGAATGATTTAACGAACTGGAATGATTTGCCATGTAAAAATGATGTGAAATGGATCTGTGAGATAAATGATTACATCAGAAAATGTCCTATACCTACAAATCATGGCTGAGTTGGTAGTAAGAGAGATATTTTGTAATTATATCACCAAATCACCTGAAGATGAACGTTCTGTCTATCACAAAATTGCAATACAACAACCTCATATAGTTCAATTATTGATTTGTGACTTTGTTATTGCTCTGTGAGGTTTCCAAGAGAGCTCATGATTATATTAATTATATTGATTTTGAATACCCCACCAATGTTAAATCCATGATTTATCCTCCTTTTTTCCTCCTCTTTTAATCAATTTCCAAAAACGGGAATCCACGTTTTTTTTTTTTAGGCAAACAGAACAAACAAAAATATTTTTGGATCGAAAAAAACAGACAAATCATTAATATGTAAAATGAAAAGTATTGACCCTCGTGAGACTCCACATGTATGTTCAGAATCACTGCCAGCAAACTATACATGTTGTTGTTTTTCAAATAGCTCCTTAACCATTGCTGAACGATGCTTCTCATGCCGTATACCTGTTGTTTAGAAAGTAATCTGTCATGATACATTGTTTCAAATACTTTTATACAAATACTGTTGTGTTTAAGTTGTTGTGCTTTACTGTGGGGGCCGTTCAGTATGATGACTGATCAGGTCTTCTGTCGATGGGGAAAGAGGCTTCACTTCCCAGCGTCTTCTCCAGAGCTTTGGGATGTAACGTCATGCAAACAACCTCGACTCAACCTCAGAAATCGAAGGCTGGGATTTTCTTCCGGACCTCCGAAACTGTGCTGCTGACACTGTCGACCCCATCACCTGCGTTTTTTAACTGCTGCTCATGATTCTCAATAACTACAAGGAAAGGCTTGCAGATTGCTTCTGCTCTTTTTGCTGCTATTTTCCTGCAGCTTGCTGCTCAAATGGTCGCTCACTTGCTCTGCCAGAAGTTCTTCATAAACCAGGCTGTTGTAGGGAGGGCAACAGTCCCGTGAAGACGTGCAGCCACGTTTCCACGTGTTCCTTCTGCTGCAATAGGCTCTTCTGATTTCAACAATGCTACAGAGAGATAGAAAACCACAGATTACACCAAAGCCAGTGTCCTGGAACAGAAACAAAGGTCAAGGTCAAAAAGATTTATTCAATGGTTAAAATGAACAAAAAGCACTGTGGTGTCAGTGAACAGAGAACTGGGAACAGAGGACAATGGTTGTTCAGCACATGGCCCAGTGGCTGGGGACCACTGGATTAATTGACTAATCATTCAGTCTATAAAACATCAGAAAACAGTGAAAAATAACCATCACAATTTTCCTGGAGAACAAAGTGACATCATCGAACGCCTTCATGGTGCGTGCTCTACCAGGACAAATTGATTATGTTTTCTGAATTTGTTTGTGTTTTGTTTATTTGCATGTGTTTTCTTAAGTTGCAGTGTTTTGAGCTCTCAGGGCCCCCGTAGAAAGGGCTTCTGCTGGTCCTGACATTTTTTCAACCCTTGGGAGGTAAAATGGGGTCGGCGTCCTGACTGCTGAGGCAAGCAGGTGGTTCCCCAAACCGATTGTGGCGTGGTTGAACAGTGATGGAGGCGTCCTGCAGGGACGCATAAACCTCTCACAGGACTCTGGAGGGATTTACAGCGTTGTCAGCGAGCTGCAGCCAGTCAACATCAGCAGCTCCTACACCTGCAGGATGCTGGTCTTTTTTTTCCATTTACCATGACATTTTATTATAAAAATAAAACTACAGCCATTCTAATCAAACACACAGACAGACACAGGTAGAAAGTAAGTGGTATATTTATGTTTATCAATAGGTTTATATTAAGTATATTTACCCATTTACATACATTTCACTTTACATTTACTTTACATTTTCTGTATATCTTTATATCAGTCAAAGTATGAGGCAACAGATCTTCATCATTTTTGATACACACATATTCTGGATTCTTATATATTAAAAAAGAATAAATATCATCTGTCCAGTGTTTACATTGTGCAGACCTAGGATTTTCAAAATGAATTATGTGTCTATAGACTAAATATAGTATGATATGCTGTTTTGATCCAGTGTAAATGTGATATTTAGCATGTCAAATCAATGTTACACTTATTTTTGTAATTTATTTTTGAGGAGAAAAAATCAAATTTATCTACAAATGAAATGTAGATTTTGTCATGTTTGGCCAAACGTCTTGACAGTTTCCACAGTAAATTTTGTATTTCCACCTCAAACAGAAACACATTTTGTGCATCTTTTATTTAGGTTTTCGTTAGTGAAGGGTCAAGTGAAGGATCCCACCACTGTTACCTCAGTATGGTTAGAGCTAATCTTGTTTTTAAAATACACAAAGGAACCTGACATACTTTTGTTTGTTTGTTTGTTTCTTTTACATCTTTTATTTAGTCATGTAAATTTAATTTCAAATATATTCAACCTTAAGTAAAGTGTTGGAGGAAGCCCTGGGCTCTTGACCTTGTTTATAAACTGATTATCTTCACAAAATGTGAGCCAATACTATAATCTATAATCTATAATCACATAGTTACAGTAAAGGTATTTAACCCGTAATTCAACAAGCTGAGCCTCTTTCTCAGGTAAATCAACAGCATGTACCTATTAATTTGATAAGAAATGAGTTACTGTGACAACATGTCAACAAGAATGAAGCCCACACCTTAAAGGTAATATTTACTTATGGTGTTGTGTTTCAAGTGCTGCGAGAGACGCCAAACAGGCAAAAGAGCAGACTGTCACTGCGTGAAGAAGCAGCAGCAGAAGAAGAAGAAGAAGAAATCTGGTGTATTTTGAATGAGTGGTGGATGTTTAGGACGAATGGCATGACTGGACCTTTGACTTAAGCAGCGGGATCGAAGCGTTTGTTCTTCACTCAGGAGGTTTTGTCGGCAGCCATGGCAACCCTCGGCCAGATCATCTTCGCCAGGTGTGGCCACGAGGTTTGCAGATGTTTTGCACCGGTGGTGATCACATGTTGAAAATATTTATGTGTCTGTTCTGGTGCAAAATTACTCCACTTTATTCGACAGGTTCTTCAGGTTATATAATGTATTGTTAAAGATTTAAGTCTAGTTTCTCAAAGATTATCAACTTTTTTCAGCTTGTGATCTCTTTAAAAAAACAGTGTTGGGGTTCTTTGTCATGGTTCAGATGAGATGTGTATGAGTTGTTAGTGGTTCCATGTTTATTAGGGACATTTGGTCCATACAAGGTGAGAGAAAAGTCCACTCCAGCTGTGTATAAAGTAGCTAAAAGTAGCTCCATCTCAACCATAAAATCCTACTTGAGCACTGATGCATCAGTAACCATGTAACTGTACAGTGACCGTGCTTAAGTGATATTTCTGATGCAAAACTCCTACTGCTAAATGAGTATTCTAGGTTGTTGTATTTTACTTAAGTGAATGATGTATGTAATTGTTCCACCGCTGGGTGTGAGTGGATTTCTGCAGCAGGAGGAGAAGCTGTAAAACTGATCCACGTGTTGATTTTAGCTGAGGCGGTTTCACCTTACACTTCCCCTGTATTTGTGTTTCTTCTTTGTGTGCAGCATGATTACCCTCATCGTCATATTCTCGGCCATCATCATCCTCACCCTCGCCTTGGTCTTCTCAGGTAAGACCCACGGATCCTCGAGTCGTGAGAATCTTGTATCATTAGTGACAGGCCCTGTCAGGCCTGAGGGGACACATGGGTGTGTGCAGCACACACTGTGTTTGTCTAAACTACAAAGCAGTTTATTCTTGTGGATGACAAGACATTGCCAAAAGCATGTGTAGCCTATTTGTTTATAGCGTCATGTGTGATGTTCTGTGTGTATTTGAATGCGTAGCTGAGTTTACATTTAAGATGAATGATGTTTGTGCAGACGTCTGTGGGTGTTTTGTGCATTTTCAGGCTTCTCTCTTGAGCTCTACAGGTCATTGAGCCAATCAGAAGAGAGGAGCCTCTCTTCTGATTGGCTGACTGTTTTCTGAGTTATCAAATAATAATTTCAGGTAAAACACTCAGTGAAACCAAATCCTGCAAGGTTGGATGCTTGGGGCATGGCTGAGAGCGGTGACTGCTTCGTTGTGACATCACAAAGTTCCAGAAGTCCTGACGGCTGGTTTTAAGGCTCAGTTTCTGAATACAGGCTGTGTGCATTTCTCTGTGGACTGAGGCTTTGATACTTTCACAGTATTAATAAAGAACTTAAACCTGATCTATAATCAAACAACACATGGACACAGACCTTTAGACTATATGGGATAAATATGGGCTTTAATAAAGCATCTTCACACAGAACAAGGCCTGTGGATTTTCCTTCCCTTCTCTTACATTGGAGTAACTTTAGTAAGGCATTTCTTCATGGCCAGTTTGCACAACAGGGACAAATGACTCTGGGAATGTGAGTGAACCTGTGAACCTTTAAGAAATCCTTTTAAAATTCTTAGATTTGCACTAAAAAACAATGAAGTAAACTGAAATCTGTCAAAGCTAATAATGTGGATATTTTTCATGATGAGTCTCTGCCTGTGTCCTGGTCCCACAGGATCCTCCTCTGACGTGACGAGCACCAACACAGCGCCCGTCGCCAACCTCGGCAAGGATGAGCTTCTCATCTGCTATCTTCAAACAGAGACTGGACGAACCACAGTCAGCCAGGTGTCAGTCACCTGGACGAAGAAGGACCTAGAGGGACTTGTTTACCGGTATGACGATGGAGCTCCGGATCTTGGGGAGCAGAACTCGCAGTTCAGAGGGAGAACTGAGATCTCCTCTGATGCTTTACTGTCGGGGAACGCCTCCCTGCTGATAAGGAGTGTGAGAAGTGGTGATGAGGGAGAGTACACCTGCAGCATCAGCTCCTCTGACGGAGGAGGGAAAGTCAACATTCGTCTCAGGACAGCAGGTAGGATGACTCGTCTTTCCGGTTTCACTGTGTGTTTGCTCTGAAAATGTATTTCTCTGGAAACACTTGACTTCAGTTCAACTTCGATTAGGATTTATAAACAGTATATAGACACTGGTTTACGACACATATAATGTAGTGGTAAGCAGAGTGTTTATAACTTCTCCTGTAAAGATATATTTTATATTATTACAACTGTGTTTAACTATATGGTCATTCATTATCTGTTTATACAGCGGCCATGTCCACAGGAGGAGTTATTGTGGTTGAAAAATTAATTAATACACTCTTACATCTGCAAATATCTGCATTATAGTGTGTAATAAATTTAATTGATCAAACATGTTTAATCTATACAGCTTATAAATGCTAAATTGGAGGGTTAAAGAGAAGATCTGAACCTGTCAGAGTTACAGGCTGAGGTCAGATGATTTATACTGCTATTTATACTGGATTTTAACTGTATTATTGCACTTATTTATTTTCTTTTTTGCAACTTTATAACCTTGTTTCATGACAGATTGAAAAGTGTTACACATATTGTGATAATGACTCAATGCAGCACAGATTCATGATCTTTTTCTCAGCGCTTATATTGCTTCAGCCTTTTCAGCCCCAACATTTAACTTCTCAAACGGCGTCCTGACTGCTGAGGCAAGCAGGTGGTACCCCAAGCCAAATGTGACGTGGTTGAACAGTGATGGAGGCGTCCTGCAGGGACGCACAAACTTCTCACCGGACTCTGGAGGGATTTACAGCGTAGTCAGCAAGCTGCAGCCAGTCAACATCAGCAGCTCCTACACCTGCAGGATTGAAAATGACTTGGTGTTGTCTGTCTCCAAGGCAACTGTAACAGGTGTGAATTTATGATTATATATCATGATGTGGGTTTCCTAGCATTTAAAATCTTTCTGTTGATGTGACATGAACTTTAATGGTTTTCCCTTTTAAAAGTTTAAATGAGTTTAACCCTAGTGATGTCATCAGATTTGTTATTTCTGATTGTCTCTGTAATTAGGCCCATATTAGTGAATAATAATTTTTATTTTCTATGATTTAAGTCCCTCAACTTCATGGAAGTATGATGCTAAATTGGTGAAATAATCCTAATTTAATATTCTAATTGAACAGAAATTTAGCACGCATTTTTCTAAATAAAAATATTCACTGATATAAGAGTGATTTTGTCATTAACTCATAAATTCAAAATACAAACAAAAACAAATAACCTAGACCCTAAAGTGAAATAGAATAAAAGATGGAAAAAAATGATTATAAAACTTTTCACTCAAAAATATTATTATTTGAATCTCCTTTCATATTTTTCAGGCTCTGGTGTTTCGAAGAACACATACTTCATCTACAGTGCTGCTTCATCTCTGCTGGCGTCAGCTTACCTGAGCATTATAACCAGTGTCCTCTGCATCTGCTATCTGACCTAATTACACACACAAACATACATTAAATACCAATCAATCACTTTATTTGATTGATCTGTATTTAGTGTACATCAAATACAGGTTAAATATTCGCCATACACCTCATCCTGGGTACATACAGTATATCTTTGTGTATGCATGTGCTGCCTTCACTGTCAGGATTTGACAGATGTAAAATAGGCTACATAAAAGCAGTGCAATTAATTTCTGAACATTGTTACTTTGGTTATTAATTTGTTTCAGTGGGTGTTGTTACCATGTAACACCATTTAACTCTACTGCTTTTTCTCAGTCTACTTTTACATTTCCTTTTTATTCCTCTGGTGTATGTGTCATGTTTTGCTGTAAGTGAATTATTTGTCAGTAAACTTTTTAAAAAAGTAAAATTCTTGTTATTTAGAGTTTTTATTTTAAATTGTCAGTCTAACATAAAACTGCATGTGTTGTGTGGAAACTGCATTAAAATAAACAGAATATCAAAATATAGGAAATTTCAGCACTTAAAGACTGAATTCCATACATATTATTATATGATATTATTTTACAATCAATGAAAAACTGAACACTAATTAAGCTCAGGATTTCTTAAAAAAAAAAAAAAAAAAAACATTGAATGCAGCATTTGACATAATAAAACCAGACTAACTCTAAAAAGTACAGTTATTGTGTGTGATGCTCCAGAAACCACATTGTCCTGTCCTGCCAGTAGATGGGGGCAGTCAGGGTCCCAGACTGGAGCTAAAGAGTCCTGAAAGTCTTTGAACCACCCTTGATAGGCTGTGTGAGGCTTCCTATTGGTCCGGTAGTGAGCGAGGTGTCATATGTCCCATGGGGCCGTGAATGCCGCTTACTTCTGTCGAAGAAAAGTAGGACTTTCCAGTGGGATTTTAATCAGTGAGATGAAATTCAATTATCTTTTCTGTCGGGCAATAGACGGTTTCATGTGAGCGGTCACTGTGCAGAGGAAGAGCCGGTTCTGGAGAAGTTGTCTTCCGGTTGTAACAGGTTTGTGGGGCTCGGTGGGTTTCATCGTGGTAGGGCTAATCACTGGTTTGTTTTTGGCACCAGAAATCCCCAAAAAACAGACAATGTCGCGGTCAGAGCAGAAGGAAACCGCGGCGGAGTCAACGTCAAACTCGGAACACGAACAAAACGGCGCCTTAGTAAACCCGAGGGCGGTTTGTAACGCGTGTAAACGCTTGTACCGGGACCCTAAGATCCTCCCGTGTCTGCACACCTTCTGCTCCGACTGTATCGCCCAGCTGGAGCCGTTTTCCGTGTCTTCGCGCCGCCACAGGGACGCGGCAGAGAACGGCAGGAGCGGCGAGGCGGTGGAGGCGGACGCGCCCGCCGTGACCGTCACGGTGCTCTGTCCCGACTGTGACTCCGAGGTGGACATTCCTCCGTCGGGACCGGCCGGGCTGAGCACCGACCACCTGGCGCTGGACGAAATATTCCTGGAGACCCTGGTGACGAACGGCCCGCTGGGATGCGACCTGTGCGGCGAAGGAGGCGCCGAGAGCCGCTGCGAAGTCTGCTCCATCAACCTGTGCGAGTTCTGCTGCCAGGCGCACAGGTAGATACTATTCTGTTCTATGCGATTCGATTCTGTACTATTCGATTGATTCTATTCGATTCTGTCGTTCTGTTCAAGTTTATTCTGCCATGTTCACTGTGAGATTCTATATATGCTCTATGTTCTATTATACTCTATTCTATATTCTGCTGTCAGGTTCACATTCTGAGATTGTTTCTATTCCACGTGAGAGGAGAGTTTCTATTCTCTTCCATTCTATGCCACACTCACAGAAGTTCTGTACTGTTGTATTTCATCATGTTCTAGTCTACTCTATTCTATTCTGCTGTCAAGTTAACATGCAGCTTCTCTTCCGGTATGTTATATTCAGCTCACTGATAGAATAGAAACTACCTGTTGACTTGGACTTGAATAGAATAGAATAGAATAGAGTTACAATTCAGTTAAACAGGTGAACTTAAGCAGATAAATTCTATTCCAATCTACTGTTTTCTTTTGTCAAGCTCACAGGAAGGTTTGGTTTTGTCTTAGCGCATGTTGTGCTGTCACACTCACCTATAGGTGTGAGATTCTATTTACTCCATTCATTTCTATGTCATTCTATTCTGTTAACAAGCTGGTAGGTTGGTTCTGTCTCGCTCGAGCCTATCCTGCAGTATGATGCTCACAAAGAGGCGAGGGACTATTGCAGGGCTTCAACTTACAATTATTTATCATCAATAAATCTGTATATTAGTGTCTTGATTAGTCATTTGTCTATAGAATTGGTAGTTCGTGGCAATTATCTCTTTTGTCCAACCGTCAGTCCACAATGCAAAGACAGTGTTTCCAAGGACAAGCGTCAAATCTTTGGAGAAACTTGAACTAGTGAGTAGGTTCTATTATACTCTATTGTACTTTGAGCTCACACTAACAGAGCAACAAGGTTAGACTCTTGTTTTATAGGTAGAGTATGTGTGAGGTTCTTGTCTATATCTTTCTACTCTATCCTCTTTATTAAAGTTGTATTCTATTCAGTTGTTTTCTCTTCTCTTACAGCCATCACAAGGTAACCTTTGACCTCCAGCCGAGGCCTGAGGTTGAACTGAATCTTTATTCTGACAATGCAGACATGTGAGTATCTGTTCTCTCTGCTGTCCGCAGGCGGCAGAAGCGGACAGCGTCTCACTCCGTTCGGGGCGTGGAGGAGCTGAGGTCTCGTGGTCGTCTCTGCCGCCCCGTCCTCTGCTCCCTCCATCCCGGCCAGGAGCTCCGGCTCTTCTGTCAGCCGTGCGACCTGCCCGTCTGCCTGGAGTGTGCCGCCACGCTGCACCGCGACCACCGCTGCTGCCCCACGCGTGACGTCATAGATCGTCATGGAGACCGCATCCGAGAGCTGATCACTGCGCGCCTGCGTCCTCGCCTGGACCGTCTGGAGGAGTCACTGCAGAAGGTGCTACGGAGTCTGTTCATCCCAGCGTCGGAGAGACCAACCGCCATGTTAAAACCTTCCTATCCTTTTTTCTTTCTCTTCTCTCTCCTACAGGTGGAAGTATCCCAGGAGGCTTTGCAGGCACGAGTGGATGCGACAGCCATCGAGGTGAGGGCGTTTGCGCGATGTTATGCCAGCGCTGTGGAAGCCCACTGCCTGTCTCTGCTGCGTCGCCTGGAGGAGCTCCGTGTCCAACGCAGGTATGACTAAACCCGGTGCAGTTTTATCTTGAAGTGTCCTTCTCACACTCTCAACAAGGAATAGAAGCTCTCAGTTCTCTCAGCTGCAGGTTAGGTCACCCTGACCTCTGACCTCCCATGGGGGTGGGGGTGGAGGGGAATTCTACTTTTGGCCCCACAGTCATCTCTAATGAAAATTTGATACCTTCCTCTTTTAATTTGACTGACTCCGAGACAAAGCTCTCCTCGAGTAAAGTCCGTAAAGTTTATCTCACTTTGAAATTTCAGAAGATGATCTGAACTCACTCTCTACTTACTAGCATTTCCTCAAGCTTTCAACCACATCTCAGGGTCTTCATCAGCAGAATGAAGGAAGTGAGATGTGGTTCTTACTTTATTTCTGAGGTAAAGTCATCAACTTTCATGCTGGTTGTTGAAAATTAGCTGTTGTGGGTTAACCGTAGAATAATGTAAATGTTCCCGCTATGCCTGTGCACCAGGAACCAGCTGCACCTGCAGAGGGCTCAGCTGCAGCAGGCTCTGCTGGATGTCCGAGGAGGTGTGGAGTTCGCAGAGAGGCTGCTGAGCTGCGGGTCGGACGCTGAGATCCTCAGCGCCAAAGGAGTGACCCTGAGGAGACTGACCAGTCTGGCGGAGAGCGGCTACGACCCTCACCCGGCGACCGTCGCCCCCGACGACGGGAGCAGCATCTGCTTCATGCCCAGGGAGCCAGCAGGGGAGGTGGAGGGCTACCCGGTGGTCGGGGTGATCAACTCTAAGACAGCGGACCTCAGCAAGTGCACCATCGAAGGGGAAGGTAAACGCACCAGTGTGAAAGTACAAGGATCGGTTTTATTAATTATTTTATTATTTTATTAAAGTTATTTGATCTTCATGTAAGAGCAGTTACATTAGTGAGGGATAATCAGGATCCAAATAAAGAAAGAAATAAATACACAGGTTAATATCCTGCAATAAGTTGTGAAATGTTCATGATCAGGTATTAATAAGTAGAGTTGCACCTTTTTTAATCCCTTTCATTTAAATTAAAGGAAGGTTATAGGTTGTTGTTTTATATTTTTTATCGAGAAGAAATCCTATAAAAGGACCAGACAGGTATTGTAAAGCATGTTATGGATTATTGCTCTGTGCTATAAACCTCCATCCAAAACCTATTAAAACACATCACTTACCGACACTGTTTTATTACCCTGGATTCTATGAGTCAATCCCAAATACATCATATGTAAATGTTCACTAGTGCAACAAATGTGTTTGAATTTCACTTGTTTTAAACATGAAAACAGAGTAAGAGATTTATTTTCAGAAGGAACCAATAGGCTCAGGAATAAACTCCCACATTGAGACTTTAATGGGATTTGTTGTTTTCCTAGTCATTGCAGTACTCAGGTTTATAACAGATGTGTCATGAATGTTTCTTTTTTAAGTCTGTGGATTCACTTAATTACAGATGTATTTATTGTTCAAAGTGATATTTAGCCCTGAAACAGGTCTAAAGCTACAGCTGGAGATCAGCCTGTGTGAATCGTTGCAGGCAGGAGGGTGGGGACAGGTTTAAATGCTGGGGGGTGGGGGGGTGGGGGGGGGGGGGGGGTGGAGTGTGGACCAACTTCTACTGGAGCAGTTAAAGACCATTGTTTCCTTCCTGGGTGCTTTGGGCTCCGAGACAGAAATTCCTTTGGGATCGAAGGAATGCTGAGGCGACTCAACAGGCCTGAAGGCAGCGGATGGTGTTTATATACACACACACACACACACACACACACACACACACACACACACACACACACACACACACACACACACACACACACTGTTAAAGAGAGAAGGGAAACTCACAGGTGACATTGTAAGTGGCTACTGGACATTTTCAAGCCACAGGAATGAATTCTTATAAAGATAAATGTAGCTTCACTCCCTCACTGGACACCAGGACCGACCTGAGCAGGGTGAACTTTATATAAATGATATAAAAAGGATTATATAAACACATGAATGTACCAGATTTTCCTCGTCTCTCTGACAGTCTGCACAGTACATCTAAATTATAGCAAAAGCATTACAGATCTAAAAACAGTAAAGTGCTGAAAAACTTAATTAATAATATTAAAATTAGCTTTACTCTGTTTATTATAGTTGTAGTTTAGTTGATTGAATATGTTTAGGTTGTTTTAGTCTGTTTATTGGACAAAAGAAGCAATTTTGAAGACGTAACCTCGGGCTGTAACAGAGACTTTTTACAGACATGATTATTTAAAAAAAAGAAAAAATTTACAAATGAATTGATAATTAAAGTTGCAGCCTTAAGAAATCACTCAGAGCACAGAAAAACAAAGTCATATTGTCGCATTCAGTAATAATTATATCTTTATTTATACAGCAGTTTTCAAAACTGAGTTACAAAGTGTTACAAACATAAAAACAAAACAAAGCAATAAAAGACACAGAGGCAAAGTGTCAATAAGCAAGACTTAGTTATAACGAGGAGAATTACAAACACGTATGTTTAAACAATAAATCAATAAACGCACAAGAGGAAAAAAAGTAAACAAAAGTAAAAAATTCAAGTCATGTGGTCCTCTGTTGGGCGTCCACAAATTACAGACCTTCAATACACACACACACACACACACACACACACACACACACAGAGGCAGCAGAGCTTTGCAGCAGCTTTTCTCTGTGAACGTCTCAGAACGTAAGTACAAAGTAAAAGAGACTTTATTCAGAGTCTCGTCGGAGTCAAAGATCAGCTGTTTTGTTGCCGTGTTTGCCAGAAAGGTCAGTCTGTGTGTTGTGTGAAGCTCTTGTTTGTGTCCGTGTCGGTCTGGCTCGGGGTGTATTAGAGTATTTCACCCTGCAGTGACCTTTCATTTACCCACACCTCCTTCCAATTGACTTCCATATCGTGTTTCAAAGACTTCTCCTTTCTTGTGTTGGGTTTGGTTTTTATAAATCCACAGTATCACTGCTATCAGCTAAACCATCTTTATCCACCTTTTAATGTGTTTGCTCCCCCTCAAGTTAACTTTCATCAGCCACATCAGCTTCTCACAGCAGCTCCTTCATTTACGGGGGGGCAGATAAAGGGCAGATTTCTGCGTTGACTATTAGGTGCAGTTAAGTGATAATTATCCTCTCTCTCTCTCTCTCTCTCTCTCGCTCTCTCTCTCTCTCTGTGAGTGATAAGAGGGTTTGAGATGGTGGATCTGGACGGCACAGGTGAAATGTTGGCCACAACAGCTGGCTCAGTAATGGTGACAGCTGCTGGGTACTTGGCTTAGAGAGCACACACACACACATTCACAGATAATTCACACCCATTAGTGGCAGCAGTGACAGCACTAGTGTTTCTAATGATAGTATTTGTTGTGGCAGTGGTTTTAATTTCTGTATTTTAAGTCAAAGTAGCAGGAATGTCTGAATGAAGGGAATGTCTTGTATTATGTAGAAATGTCGAGAACTCAAAGGTCCAGACTTACAGTGTTTACGTGTCATTGCCCTTTAGTATTTTAATATCTTAACCAGGGCTGTAACTAATAGTTATTCTCATTGATTCATTTTTAAGATTTTCTTTTGTATTAGTTGTTTGCCCGTTACGATTTCCCAGAGCCCAATGTGACTTCTTCATGTTGTTTTGTCTGAACAACATCGTTTACAACTGTTTAAAACAAGGAAAAACAGCAGATTTTCACATTTGAGGAGATGAAACTCCTGCTTGATAAATGTCTGACATAAGAATTTTGTTAATTATTTTCCTACTCCAGTGGTTCTCTTATGGATGGAATTAAAGTGAAAATAAATTATTCCCCTTTTTGCTGGGTCCCCTAGTGTCCCCCTCAAGGATCTCTGGGGGTCCCACTTTGAGAGCCACTGGTCTAATCAATTAATCAATGAGCTATTTCAGAAATAATTGTAATGTAGTTCATATTGTTTTATAGCTGATGATCTGTATAAAAAAAATACCTTTTGCCAGTTTACATCAGATTCATACAACACTTGAATAAATGTGCGTTGTTACATCGATCCCCAGTAACAGCAGTAGTTAAAATAATAGTTCCATATTTGGATCTCAGATTTCTCTTGTTTGTTTAAATGTAAAAGCAACAACTTGATTTCAGACACATATTGGAGCTCTTCCTTCGACAATCAGCAGTTCATCTTCTCATCCAGTGTCTCTGCTCTTCTTCTGCTGTTGCTGCGTGTGTTGCCAGGTTTGGTCCGTGGGCCCAGGTGAAGACGAGCGAAGTGTTAGGAGCCAGAGACTGGGTTCAAAACAACATGTTATCAAAAGAGTTGTCAGTGATCGATAAATCGATCAATTGCAGCAGCTCTAAGTAGCATTAATATTAGTCTGAGCAGTGTTTGTAGCTTTGCACATATTGTAGGAATAGGAGCATTGAATCCATTCGTTAGCAACAGCATCCAAACAGATCAGCCTGCAGTTACTGGAAAACTGAGCAAAGACAGATGAAAACACAGTTTAGGATCATTAGTCATGGGACGGCTAATTGTGTGTCAAGAAAATGCCAAGTAACATTAATCACTGATGTGAACACAAACGACGTTAGCTTTAACACAACAGCAGCAGCAGCAGCAGCAGCAGCAGATGAACATCTGTATCAGCGAGTGTGACCCCAGCAGCACAGCAGAGCAAGTTAGTGGAACACTAAATGATAATGTGAGTTTCTGGAAAGCTGTGGTCAGCAGCAGTGAAGCCCAGCTGTGCCTGAAGTCACACTGACTGCCATCACCATATGTTTAGAGGGGAAAGTGGCTTATCTAAGCAGTCTGCAGGGGGGATGGGGGGGGGGGGGGGGGTTGTTTGTGGGTGAGATGGAGTGTGTGACTGAAGTCTTTAAGGGACACAAGACAAAGTGTCTCCAGTTTGTGTGTCTGAATGATGGAGTGCCTCTTCTAATGTCGAGCAGGATCACTCGTAAAACCTGGAGAGACGAGTCGTTGTGTTCTTCCTGTTTTCCTGCTTCTTGTGTGTTTGCAAAAGTTTGTGCGTAGATACTTAGGAAGCAAACTGTTCTCTGCAGGTGTGACTGTGTCAGAGAGATTTCTGCCTTGATGTATGAGACCTCTCTGCCACTCTCTCTGACACGTCTCTCAGTGCTTTTCTGCCTATGAGAGAGGTTTTGGTGTCTTTCTGCTCGTGCTCTTGTGACTCAATGAGAGTAAATCTCTGCAGCCGGGGTAAAAACGCTTGCAGCAGATCAATGCCCTTTATTTTGGAACGAGCTGCTCGACAATCAAATTCACGTCTCTAACCTTTAACTCCTCGCGGCCACAGGTCTGCAGCGGGGCAGGGAGGGTCAGCAGGGACGCTTCACCCTGGTGTGCCGGGACTCGGCTGGAGAGCAGATGGCGCGAGGTGGGGAGCACGTCCTGGTCAGTGTCGTCCACAAGGAGAAGAAAAACTGGTGAGCGCCTGACACCGCCTGACCTGCTGTGTCAGTGTTTTAACTCTCTTGAGCAGATCTGGTTCAATTCAGTTCAGGTTAGAGGAAATATTCTGAAGAGACTGAAGTTCTCTGGCATGGTATTTTCATGAGGCTCGATTAAGTTTTATCCTCTCGTGGAATGTATTTGGATGTTTAGCAGCACACTGAAGTGTTTGTGTCCAGACTGGTCAAGTGAAGTTTTTCACAGTGTGTTGAGCAGCTGCTTTGTTGCAGGTCAACGGGGCAATTTAAATCTGTGTACTGTGCTATTTCTGTGACTATGGTTACGGGTTACTCTTGTGACCTAAAAGAAAACGCACAAACCCATTTAATTCATGCTTTTGCTTTCTGTTTTATTCTAACAGGAAGATTCATATCTGATTAATATCTGTTTCTTACCAGTTAGTTAATTAACTCTTCCAGCCACGTGAAGGCAGCGTGTGTGTTTCACCTGCAGTCTGTAATTAAAGTGACGTACATTATCTAACTGCGGTTACTCACACCAGACTGATGGTAGTTACCTCTATGAAATGTAGTGAAACCAGTTACATCTCAGTGATCACCACAGCTTTCCAGCATGAAATGAGTTATTTGTAAGTTTTGCTATCGCTACATAGCCAACGTTAGCATTAATTGACAGCTGTTTACTCACCAACAGCTTCAGCCATTGTTGGACGTTATAATACGTCCTCCGAGCAGAGCTACTTCTTCGGGCAACACTGGATGCTACAGTGACTCAGTATCGGAAAGTGGGCTAGCTGGTTAGCATGCTTACTTCAGTAGAAGAAAAAGAAGTGATAGAAACAGAAGCAAAACAAGAGGGTTGTTTTACGTTGTTTTCTTGGTGACAGAAAGAATGAAGTTTGA
Source organism: Seriola aureovittata (assembly GCF_021018895.1). Lineage (NCBI taxonomy): Eukaryota > Metazoa > Chordata > Actinopteri > Carangiformes > Carangidae > Seriola > Seriola aureovittata. The sequence goes on along the minus strand of NC_079374.1, from coordinate 7,532,433 downwards.
TGCTCGCAACATTTCAAAAATCATTTGTGCATTATAAATGAGATCACTATGGGAGCCGTCGAAAGCATCACAGAGATTGCAATTTTCATTAAGTAACAACTTGAAGGACACTTTGACCTCATGAAAACTGGACATACTGACTTTAAATAACTAACAGCCATGGTTAGTGTTTGGATCGTCCTCTGCCTGTGATGTGAAAAGGAATTCATGCTTTGATCTCTGGTTGTCTAAAAAGTCAAATATGACGATTTGAATACAAACAAGAAACAAACTCTGCTCTGCCGACTGTTGTTGTTAATGTCATCGAATGAAATGTGGGGAGGAAACTTGATGGCAGGAGATGAATTGTAAGGAAGGGACACTCGTTTCAGATCATTTGTGATCTTTTCCTTCAGCACAGTGGAGACAACAGTGGTCGACAACAACGACGGATCCTACAGTGTTTCATACACACCTGAGGGGCCGGGAACCTACTCAGTGTGGGTTTGTGTCAAAGCTCAACATGTCAAGGTACGAAACAACTCAGAACAGTTGTTGTTTATTACTTCTCTCAGCTGAGATATGCATTGGAAAGTAGTTTGATTTGATGCTGGGCTGAGCCGTGGCCTTGCCGGCAGCTCCCAGTGTGTCACCTCGGGGCTGTTAACATCATCCTGACTAAATGAATCGACATGGACAAACCAGGCTGCCTGCAACAGCTGTGATGTTGAATTTGTCTGCTGGGATGCTTGATAATCCTGATATCCTGAGTTTTTAAGAATCCAGCCACTTTTCTGCATCTGTTTTTATGTAGTGCTGGTGTCTGTCGACCCGGACAGACAGACAGACACTGACTCTCTCCCATCTCCTCCTGCAGGGTTCCCCGTTCAGTCTGACTGTAAAGAGGAAGTTGAGGCGTCACAGTGGGACGTTTCATTGCTGCTCCTTCTGCTCCAGTGGAGGAGCCAAAGAGGCTCGCTGTGGCTGTCCAGGAACCATGCCAGGTACACACAAGACATCCTGAAAGTGTCCGATCGGAGGGACACTTTTCACTGAGGTGCTTTTCACATCGAACAAAAATAAAAAACAACAAAAATGGTTCACTTTGTTTTTAAGAAGGACGTGGACAGAGAACAGACTGTGGACTTCTGTTTCTGAGAGAAACCGGTTTATTATGCAGTAATCTGATGCTCTCTTTACTCTTCATGTGCAGTTGCATTGAAGTTAATTTTATTTATACAAAAATCAGATTTGCTCCTGATACAATTACACTAAAAGGTTTGTTATGAACCATGCCTCTAGATGACATTTTGCATTTTGAGAAAGGAGGCACAGTTTTCAGCTGAAAAGAAACTGATCTCTCTTCATCAACTCACAGAATTTATTCTCTGGAAGTCGTTCAAAGGCATCGTGGTTAATGTAGGAAGTCACTGAAATAAAAGGCAAAGTAAAGTGAAAGTAGCAAAGTAAATTACGTTATTTATTACAGGTTGATGATGATATACAACAGTATAAGAATATTTAGATGAGATGCTACCTTCATTTAATGTAGTTTATGTGCATACCTCCTTCAAGGCCAAACGTTTTCTGCCACAAGATCCAGATTATTGTCTGAATCTGCACCAAACTGTTTAACCTCATAGATCTCAATGCCGTTAATATGTATGATTTTTAAGGATCCAAACATTATTTCCTGAGAAATTGATGAAAATGTTGAAAAATTCCTGAATTTTTGACAACTAGTGTCACGCAGCGGCACATTTAGGACGAAGTTATGATTTAAATCAGACACATGTCTCCAGTATAAATGGTCCTTAGTTTATTTCTCCCTCTCTGTCCTTCATCTCAGCGTCACTCCTGTTGTTTCTGATCTCCTGTCTTCGTCTGTCTGTCTCCTCCCTGTTTGTCTGACGGCAGGAGGATTTAAAGGCTGCGGTCACGGTCATAAGGGCCACCCGGGGAAGCCGCACTGGTCCTGTTGTGGCAGCACCGCGGAGCAGTCCGAGTGTTTGCCTCAGAGCGTGCTGGCCGCGGTTTCCCCCCGCGGCCACCTGCGAACCGTGGAGCTCTGAGGCGACGCCACAGACGAGACCCAGCAAGAAGATGATGCAAGTTAATGGAAGGTGGCGGCAACCGAAAAGGTTAGAGCAGCGGGGGGGGGGGGAGTGGGGTGAAGGACGGCTGGTGTGAATCTTTGAGAAGGTCAGACGATGAAAGTGAAGCTCCAAAGACACTGAGTGAAGCAGGACATCAAAGTCTTGAAAGTGCTCACCTCTGATACAGTTACCAGCTCAGCATATAAGATAAACACCAAAGTGTCTCAATCTATGTCGAGTGCCTTTTGCTTCAATCACAGCAGCGCGTGCCGCACATGCTAAAGCTTTGCTGAAGGGCACCACAGCAGCTGTTGCTGGGAGAAGGGAGAGTTTAGCTTTTTCATTGTTACACTTTTCTTTCATCAGCCATCGTCTGCCCCTTTTTTTTTTTTTCTTACTTTGAAGCAGCTGCCGATTTCAAAGGTGCTGAAATCGATCTTTTAAATCTTAAACGTAAAACTCTTTAAAATGGAAACATTGAGGATCATGATAGAATTAAACCAGGAAGTGTGTTTGTTATGAACCGTGACGCCACAGGACGCCTGATCTCTCTCCGTCTACACACAGAATTTACAGGATCATTCTCCGGAAGTTGTTTAAATGCATTGTGGTTAATGTAGGAACTCACTGAAACACAAGAGGCAAAGTGAAGGGAAAGTAAATTACATCATTCATTACAGGTTGATGATGATATTTTTTCAATAGTGATAGATTTTTTTATTCAGTCATCACACATAATACAATAAATATAAGCAATATAGACAGAAAAAACAAACAAAAACAAAGTCATCGGTCTGTGTATTAAGAAGTGACTGAACCGGTTCAGTCTGAAGCTAAATGCTAAAATATGCCTGATTACATTCTTATCAATTCAGCTAACGACCAATAGAAAAGAAATTTATTCACACTTGCTAAACCAATCTTTTAAAAACTGAAAGGATATTACTTTTTTTTTTTTTTTTTTTTATTCATATTTTATTGTTCCATGAATAAAGAAAAGGAAATCATTTTGTAAGCCTCAAAAATAGCTTTACACACCATTCCTTTGAAAACCTGGGCTGTGATCCCCAGACTAGACAGCATTTATATATACATTTTATATATAAAAATCTGAAGTCATAACAAACGATATTTAGCTGATTGCAGATTCATTCTGAGATTCCTGATTCCTGATACTCACTGGAGGTTGTATGTTTGTAGACATACTTACTGGTTGTTATGGATACATGCTGAGAAAATTATGGGTTGAGTGTCATTTTCCTAATAATAAGATTAGTATTATTACTCCCTTATTTCTTCATCCTCACTGCAGGTAATTGATTTTCTTGTAACAGTTGCTACATATTAACTATGTGTGTATGTAATAATTACCAAATAATAAATGATTAGCCACCAAAATTGATAGTATTTACTGCAGCTGATATAATATGATTGCATTATGCTAACTACAGGTACAGTTGGTTAAAACAGAAGTAACAATCAATAACTATGAAACACAAGACAGAGATTATATTGATGCCTGTGCTGTGGTGCCATATACTGTTAACTAAAGTAAAGAAATATGTCTGTGAACACTTCTAATTTCCATGGTTACAGTGAAGGTGGGAAGGTGCAGCCCACAACAGCTGCCTTATGCTGCAGGTGTGTGTGTGCACGTGTGTGTGCACGTGTGTGTGTGTGTGTATATGAAGATTTTTACATATTAATCTTGAGTGCTTTATCATTGTTGTTAAAATCTGCACACACTGGGGTTTCCTGCAGTTTTATTAAGAAGCCAGCTCCACCGTGCCCCCCCACCCCCCAGTGAAGAGGGCTTTATCTGGGAAACAGTGAGAGCTCGAAGGTGCAGTCAGCCTCCTCCCAGAATACAAAGCTGCTCCTCTCCAGAGGCTGTGACACAACCACTGACTTATAACCACCAACCTAAAAGAAAGAAACACTCAGGAGACTGTGAAAGCCTCTGTGTGTATCTGTGTTGTGAATGTGCCTTATCTTGAGTGTGAGTTCAAACAGATGTGTGATTTCTTTTTTTTTTTAGCTCAGATCTGCTCGTTGTCAAACAGACGTGAAACAAATCCTTAACATGAAGACTAACCTCTTTCATTTGTGGTCCAAGATCTTCATCATGACACTGTGCCTATGTTTCTGCTGCATTTTGTTTTTAATGATATCTCCCATTTCACACCGACTGTACATTCGTCTTGTCTGTTGAAGTTTTCGCCTGTACGATGAAATAAAGTCTCGTATGTGTCAGTTTTAAAATTCTGCTCCAGTCCTTGATAGAAGCGAATCAACAGCGAACCGTCTATCGCTGCACGATATGCAAAAAACAAAATCATATTGAGATTATTTTGGCAGATATAGCGAGATGCGATTTCAGATGAAAATTTAAAATGATGATGATGTGATTTTTTTTGTTGGGTCTTGTATTAAACAAACATGTTCCTTTACATCTGGAGAATATGATTTGTAGACTGAAGCTCCTGCGATTTGGATATTGCACTTCACCATATTGCGATTTTCGATTATATTTTGCTTAACTGTGCAGCTCTGAGTCGCTCATATAATAATACAACAGCATTTCAAGTGTTATTTTTGCGTGTGCAGCAGGTGACAAAGGTAACCATCCCTCCATAACCCAACCACAAGGCAACAAAGCAACACTTTCTCACTCACAATTTTCTTTAGTTCCTCTGAATGGCTTTTGTCTTATAGTTAGCGCCTCATGAACACGACACTGAGTCCTGGAATCTGAGAGAAAACGAAAAATCAAGCGACACACCTGCCTCAGAGGAAAAGGTAATTAATACATTTCTAACTTACAAGAATTTTATATTAAATCTTGCTGCTATTTTAGTGGAAATAAATCCTTGTTTTTTTTTTGTTTTTTTTTTTACATTGAAGCTAATTAATAATATGAATATGACCTTTGTCCTCCAGCCATTATAGCGAACCCTGTGTTTCCATGTGTTTGCAAGTGATTATATTTTAACTGAGTAAAAAAAATGTACCAAATGTTTCACATTTTTTATGTATGTATGTAAATATAAACATCGGGGAGAGATTTTAAATCAAACTGAAACTGTAAAAGCTTTCTCCCACATCCCTGGTTGCAATTAAACTGAACTAATTTAGTGATTTGCAGAAAACACACCAGAGAGCCGTAATCTCGCCCTCAGTAGCTGCATATTTGAACAGTCTCACAGCTCAATGAGCTTGATAATCCCTCCTTGAACCAGCAGGTGGCAGGAGACAGCCACTCTCCCCTGCCTGCTCTTCCAGAACTAATGATCATGTCCCTCTGCCTGTGACATTAAGTTTGCCGTGCTTGTTCTTACAAATCATTCATAATCAGCGTTCTCAAAAGCCGTCTTTACCAGAGCCCCCGCGCGCTAAGAGGCTCCTGATGAATACTGCATTATCATGAAAAATGCCTTAAGCGGTTAAAGATTGACTCTCTTACTATGAATGTTTGATGAATGGGGACCTGTTCCACTAAAACCCGTCACAGAGGAAAGTTCCATCAGAGATGTCAGTGGTGGTGACACTGCTTGATCAAACACAGTAATTCAGTTACAGCAAATTGGAAATGAGCGATTGCCTGACGTCCATTCGTATGGCAGTCAACGCTGGGGGGGTCACAGCCGGAAACTGGAGGTCACTGTAGGGGAAGACACACACCTACACACACACACACACAGGCGCTTCCATTAGGTGACGGCAGGTGTGGGTTAAAGATGATGGAGTGGTTCAAAACCTGCCTTTATTATTGATTTTCCACTTCTTTCAGTTCCTCTCTATTTTACTTTCAGTGGCCTCAGTCCAGTAGGATCTGAGCCCACTGACACACACACACACACACACACACACCACATTGAACAATGACGGTGCTCTGCAAATGGCAGGATGCTAACTGCTGCTGCGCACCCCAGAGAGAAGGACTTATGCCAGACCTCATAAACCTCCTTCACCCTCCATTGAGCTCCCAAGTAATGTACCTTGAACCAACGATCATGATACAATATTGTCTCGCAGTCAAGAGACATATTTTCTTATGTTTAATCTTTTTACATTTGGTGCTTTTCTTTTTCTTTTCTTTTTTTTTTATTTCTTTTTTTATGTTTTCATGGTTTGCCCATCACGCTTTTCCAGAGAAGAGTTATAGAAGGTTCAGCAGTAGAGGAGCCTGTAATTAGCTTCCAGTGTCCAAACAGGAAGCCAGAGGGAAGGGGGGCCATAATAATAATCATCATCGTAATCATAACACCTTATAATGAAGCACATAAGAATTTATCACACGTGTAATATAACGTGTGAATACTGGGACATTTTTACATGTTATGAATTATGACCATCTATAAAAACACCATATATGGGCATGTTTATTTACATACATTTATAAAGACTGCAAAGGTTTATGTGGTTTATCACATGCAAAACAGCATTTCACATTCATACAGAGTGTTGGGCATTTAGATGTAATGAAAACTTGATGATATAAGCATGTGGTTTCTGGATGTTTTGTTGATTTAATATTCCCCCATGTGAGATGTAATTAACTCCTTTATTTATTCATTTTTGTCTCCTGTTTGAGAAGTGGGCAAACAAGCAAACAAACTATTTTATAGCCCTTTTTATAACAGAAGCAAAAAAGAGACAGAGAAGACAAGATAAATAAAACAAGGAGGTATTAACCAACCAAATTTAAAGTCATGAAATCCAGAAAATGTCTATGAAAAGAGGGTTTTCAGATGGCATTTAATGATTTGCACAGATTTTTATTTCTCTGAGCCTTTGCAATGTTGTTCCACAGTTAAGGAGCAAGAGCAGCAAAAGCTAAACTGATCCTAAAAGTGACAAGTTACAACTGTTTTAATATGAGATTTACATTTAATTTCTGTCTCTGCAGAGCTCTGGACCGGATGGAGTCGTAATGAGGAAGATTTGCTTGTGAGTTCAGCAGCAAACTTCATTCCCTTACTCACCAACAGCTGTCTCCAGAGGTGGAAAGCAACCCTCTTGTTTTGCTTCTATTTCTATCACTTATTTTCTTCTAGTGAAGTTAGCATGCTAACCAGCTAGCCCTGGCCTGGTCGGACTGTCACATCACTTTCCGATACCGAGTCACAGTAGTGTCCAGCCTGCTCTGAAGAAGTAGTGCTGCTCAGAGGGCGTATTATTATCACCTCTGATCTTGCAAATGCAACAATGGCTGGTGAGTAAACAGCTGTTTTTGCTAACATTGGCTATGTAGCAATAGCAAAACTTACAAAAAGCCCCTTCAACATTTTTTGGGAAAGCGGGGGAAACTTTTAGGTAAATATTTCTGGCAAGATGTAGGAAACTGAGGTGTGACACATCATCATTTCACTTTCCATCCATCTTGTGTTGTGTAATGCTGTAGCTGATACTTGTGTAAATCTCTCCTTGAAAAAGACAGACACAGGTCAAAACACAGGATGAATTCAGTTGTGTGGTCATCCTCTCATTATAAAATCTAAAAAGAATGACTTCACCTTAAAACTGCACATTTTAAGACAAAGAGAAATAAACTGTTGCTGCTGGAGATGCAGGTAACCTACCACAGCATCGTGCTACCTCAAAGCCAGTGTTGTGACAGCACCTGACATCCTTCTCTGAGAGACACTTTATCTCCAGGCTGCAAGAGACAGCACAGGCTTCTGTCATTGTCAAGTCAGGACACACACACACGCACACACACACAATCATTCACATTGAAGGTCACGTGAAATTCATTCTGGGAACTCAGGCAATATGAACTCACTTTTACATAAATCCCTGTTGGAGAATCCCTGTGTGTTAAGATGTGAATAATTCATCGTGATTAGTGTGGTGTCAATAATTCATATAGTCACAGACTATAGTTTCCAGGACAACTTATGCAAGAAAAACAAATCCTTCTGACACATAAAAATTGGTCGGTAAAATAAAATGCAGCTCTGACAGAGGCTTTCTTCAAAATAAAAGCATGCAACTCCCACTGATGTAGAAATGCTAAAAAAGAATCAATGTTTATATGAGAGAAAATCATGCCTTCCCTCAGAAAAACCTTGCGTGTGTGTGTGTGTGTGTGTGTGTGTGTGATATCAACAGAGGCTAAGAGACTGCAGGTCATTCAGGTTGAACACTGTGTAACCTGATTACAGACAAAGAGGTTAGGCGACTGTCACGACAGTAATATACTCACTGAGCTCTAAATGGAGCTTAACCAGCTCCTGCTAGAAAACAGTGGAGTTGGTAAAAGCCAATAAAGCCTGTTTGTTTGTCAGCTACTGCGGTCCAGTCCACGGACGCTGATGGAACAATGTGAAGACCTTGGTTTACAAACTGCACATCCATCTTTTAAAAAAAAAAAAGATTACAACTACATAAAATCAGTAACAGATGCTCATGAAGGATGGTTCAAGAGTGGAACACACTTTAGAAAGAGTACATTGCTGCATATACGTGGCCACTGAACAATATAATGCTGTCCAATAAATACAGCCTCCGAAATAACCTTCACCGCGGCCATGGCGATAAATTGTGACGGTGACATGTTAATTCAGTGAATGTTGTGAAAGTGCCTGAAGGTATAAAAAGACACTTACAGTCACAGTGATGGTGTGAGGGCGCTGTTGTGTGAAAACGGATTATTAATAATGACGAGGATTTTATATGGATGATGGTTATTTTTTAATGTGTGTGGTTGTCTCTTTTATGCCCTTGTATCTTTTTCATCTATTTGAGTCTTAAATGGTACAAGTACACTTTATTTCTACGGCAACACAAGTGTTTCACAAGTACACCTAAAATATAGTACCATAAAAATACCTAGATAATATTTTCACTGTGACTTATAACAAAATAAACCTCAAAAACCATAAAACCATTGATGCAGTGAGTTGTAAAAATACCTGTTGTGTCTCTGTGTCAGAGCTTTTTGAATTCATTTCACTCCAGCTGCTCATTGTTATATATGCAATATGCATTTCTGATATTTTACTTTTATGATTTACTGTGCACATGTTTTGGTTTTCTCACCTGAATCTCCGCCTGCTGTCTTAATTTTCTTTTCTCCTTTTCTATTTCAGGGTAAATGAGTGTTTGAAAGCCACTCTGGGGTTTGTGTTTCTCCTCTGGTCTGCACAGACTGCATTTCAGGAGTGTCATTGTGAAACGAGGCTGCTATCAACTGAGAGGTGAAACATGAACTGCTCTCACCAAACGATGGCTGATATGACGGTTCCCTGACTGTCTGGGGATCTACTTACAAAACTTTGCAGCAAATTTTTGATTTTAATCATCACTTTTAAAGACTTCTAAACTTTTTAAAATTATTCTAGTAAAGAATTACAAGGACATACAGTTTTGATGCACAACACATTTCCAGTTCTCCATTTAATGAAATAGTTCAGGCATACAAATATTAAAACTCATATTTATATAATAAGACAAATACCTCACTAAAAAGTGTGATAATGCTTCCATGAATCTACAATGTGATGTTGTCACTTAAGTAGAATTTAAAAAGAATATTGAAATCATTGAGTTTGGGTGATTTAAAAGTCTTTATTTCAATGAAACATAATGCTGTCACGACCCATCTCTTAGGCCGTGACAGAAGGAGGGAAATGGTTAAAGAACAAATCACATTTATTTACATAACAGAAAGTCAGTGGTGTTAGTGGGTGCATGTACGAAAGGGTGGTGTTGTATGATGCGAAATAAAAAGTACTCCATGTGGTGCAAGGGGGAGATCCAGCACAGGAGTGAGAGAGAGAAAACTGGGGACAGATGATCTTAAATTCACTCTGGATGGACTGGCCAGTCCGAACTCAGCCAAACCAGGACCTGAAGGGAGACGAAACACAAGCAGCAACCAAGAACAAAACAACCCCTCGCGGCCATGGAAGAGCTACTAATGCTAAAATTGTAATAATTCAAATCTGTGCCACAGTGACAGAGATAGGATCCCCACCCTCCGGTATCATCTGTCAGATAGGTGTCCCTGCACTATGGCATAAAAAAAAGAAAATGCTCTACAAATCCATGTGGACAGAGTTTATCTACCCATCATGCCACACTCTCTCCAGGGACTCATGATCACTTGTGAGAAGGTGCAGTATCGCACCATGAGCTGTAATGTCAAAAATCGAGAGTTCGTCGTAGGACCCCTCCTCTGCACATTTCACATTTCCTTTAGGGACACATCCCCATGCCACTGCCCACCGGAGCCAGAGGTTGCAGTTGACCTTGCCCTGACAGGCGGGTTCCCTCAGGCGCTCTGATCCGGCACACGATGCACAATTCACCATTTCACTCTGTCAAGCAGTGAGCTGAAGGAAGAGTTTTGCTGTGGTTATGATATGTAGTGTCATACCAAGGCCGATCCTGTAACATTTTCTGATTGTGGTTTTTTTTTTCTGCTTATTCTTCATCCTTTCCACAAAATAATATGGAATGAGTGTTTTGTCTTCGCAGCGTTGTTCTATTTGGGTGTGAAATGTGCGATAAATTCTTCCCAGTCCATCCATCCCTCTGACAATGATAATCAAAGATGCATTGAAGCAAAGGACACCCTCCTCCTCTCACCGCCACACATCCTCCTTCTCTGCAACTTGGCTGTGATTTGGAAGCTGTCAGCCTTTTTGTGCCTGCTCAGCTCCTCTGTTTTTTTTTTGTTTTTTTTCTGTGTGTCTGTCTTGCACCCACACCGGCCCTGGCATCAAACCCGACCAGCCCTCCTTGCTGATGACAGTGTGTGATGACTGGGTGACTCACATTGATGCCTGTCAGAAAGGAGGTCCTCGCTGCGGTGACGACGGCTTCTGCACGCCGCAGCACTGCCGCTAATTCACTCACTGAGGGGTGTCCTGTAAATCAGACGCCCCCACGGTCCTGTTGTTGCTGTGGAGAGCGAGGCCCCAGCCGGCAGCAGCTCAAGGACCAGCTGATGGACTCAGCGGCTGGCTGTCTCCACACTCAGCAAAAATGTTGGGACTGTCTTTGTGGCTGGAGTATATACCTGGATAGATTACCTGTCAGGGAAAAGCTCACTTTGGTATGTGGGCTGACAGTATCAAAGTGCAGTCTAACTGCCTGCTAAGCTCTACTTCAATATGGAGCAGGCACAGTGAAAGAGAAAAGGAGAAGAAATACAATCCTGCTTTTCAAACGCAGAGCTCTGCTGGTGAAGTGAGCGGCTCCGAGTATTTCAATGAGCTGTAGTCTCATTTGTTGAGATTGATTGATAGAGAGAGAAATTGCATTATAAGATGAATGTAGCTCTGCACTAGTAAATATGTAATTGATTAACTTAACACAAATTACAAAAAATAAACGAGTAAATAAAAATTTGAGTAGATGAAAGAAATGATCTTCATGATCCCTTAAGCATTAAAAAAAATAGTCTACAGCACGCTAACAGAGACACAATGGTGCTTTGAGCTAAATGCTAAAGTCTGCATGCTAACATGCTCAAAAAAGACAATGCTAATATGCTGATGATACTCTGCAGGAATAATGTAAACCATGTTCACCGTCTTAGTGAACTGGTTAACATTAGCTAATTAGCACTAAACACAAAGCAGAGCTAAGGCTGATGGGGATGTCATTAGATTTGGTGTTTAGTATATGATAGTATAGTATATAGTATCTAGTATATAGTATAAATTTGACCTGATGATGGTGCTAGAAAGCCAGGGATCACTTTTTATGAATGATGCTCAGGAAACCACAGGGACCTGTATGAAATGTGATGGCGATCCATCCAATAGTTGTCAAGACATTTAATTAAAAACTAAAAACTAACAAAGTCGACCTCATGGTGGCAAGAGAAAAAGTTGATAGGATTCATCCATCCATGACTCCACGCAACACATGTCGTGCCAATACCAGAGGTGCACTACTCGTGTGGCTTCCCACTGAAGATTCAACAGCAACATCTCTTTCCAGAAACAGTGTCCCATCTTTCTCTGGACTCTCCACAGACCTCACTGTCAAAGGTGAAAGAAGTAATCCCTTTGAAAACTGTTCAAAGGTTGTCACTGCGGAGATACAGCAGTACTTCTGCACATCCACTTACTGCCGCTCAAGGCCTTCACACCTTCTATGCTTTCAATCATCCGTTTCTGAATAATATGTACTTAAGTTGAAATGGTGGCTTTTATATATTTATGTGGCTGCCTTGTATTCTCCTTCTGTTCTACTGAAGTGAAAAGACTGTGGAACAAATCATGGTCACCTTTGTCTGTGGCAAGTCTTTAACGGTTTCTGGTTGAACCAGGTTTGTGGCCCTCCCCCAAGTCACACCACAGGAAAGCCAGCTATTCAGCAGCAGGAGAAGTGTCATCGCTGAGGTTTCTAACAAATTACACCCTTCACTTGCGGAGAAAGCCGAGCGAGCTCTTGGCTGGGAGAGTGTTCTTGGCCAGGGCGAAGGGAAAACTGCTCTGAGAGTGGAAGAAACGCTCCTGAAAGCAAAGTGACACCTGTCTCATATTCAGCGTTGCCTCTCTGATGAAAAAAAACAAAAAACACAGAGCACTCGTTGTCATGGTTAAAAAAAGGAAGGAAAGTTCTCGGCATACGCCAGGGGACTAATATGATAAACTGTGTCCTTCCTGGCAGCACAGCTCATCCTGCATTTGATAAAGGAGAGCACATCTGATAGGGTTATTCAGTTTTGTGTGGTGACCATGTATGATGTACAGATCCAGGCAGTGTAGTCGATAGAGCAGCGTGCTGCTGTAAAACATCAACTGAATTTCTCTCTCTGATGTTCTTCATCCCGGTCAGTTGTCTGAGTGTTGTTTTTTTTTTGTTTAAGGGTTTGCAAGTGTCTGCTGGTTGGTTCAGTCTTCAGTGGTGAAGTCCTCACTCTCTGTGTATCTTGTCTGTAACAGTGAGATTGTCCTGTTTGCACTGAACATTATTTATTGAGGCTCTATTTAAAAAAACTGTCTTGACGTAAAAAGATGACAGGACACAGTTTTGACTTGGACATATACCTATACTTATTGAATGCCATTCAGAAATATTAGAATTTACTACTACAATGATTTAGTATCGAACTAGTAGGGATTTAAAACACTTGAGCCTACATTTCCCACAATGCAACTTGATAGCATCTTTTCATTAGAGCCTCCCTGCCTCGTAATTGCATAAATTTTTTCCAATTCCACACCTCTAGCTTGTAACACAGGCTTTTTTTTTTCAACAAAAGCTTTTCATAGTTTTTCACAAGTTTAATAAAGAGAAACATGTTTTTAAAAGACACTCTGAAGCTGTATTATTTTCTTCAACATTTTAAGTTGCAATTTCTAAAACAGAGTTTTATAGCAACATTGCCAAGGATTTAGTTTATGAAAAAATTAATCACTGTAGTTCTTTTTGCTAGCAGGTCATTAATCAATAGCTTATAATAGCAAGTATCATATATGTACTGCAGTTTACAGTCAAAATCTGCAAATATACCCCCTGTGAAAAAAAGTATAAATAAACAGTAATAAACTGCTACTCTTTCATCATTATAGAAAATGACAGCTTTGAGTAGATTGTACAGTAATATAATAGCAATCCTGCTCTCAGTTCTTTAATGTTTTTTAATAGCAACATCTTTAACAGTTTAGTGTCTGCACAATGAAGTTGAGTTCAGAATATTGAGGAAAGAACCAGAAGACATTTTGTTCTTTGTTGGGCCATAAAATCTCTTTAAGTTCGTAAGTGCTGAGAGACACTTATTAGCCTAATGATGGCAACAAAGACCTTGACATTTTATGCTGTCCAGTTTTGCTCTTTACAACTGAGTGATTTGCAGTTTACAGAAAATCTGTGCAAATAAAAAGTTGCAGATATTTGCAGGGTTGTGAGAGCTAAATGTGAGCCTCCTTAATGAAATCTGACACTGGGCCCCCACAGTCCCTCCCCACACATGATCCAAATTGTGGCCCTCCAGGATGAAATGGTTAAGATTATGAATCTGGTCTTTTCTGTTTGTCTGCTCCGATGTGCTATATATCATACACAATATCTAAAACACCAGTGATTGAATGTTGAAAACTCCTGGCAGAAGGATTTTGTCTTCCAAGGGCATGGATGATCAGACACCCCCTTTTCAAACATCATTTCCAAATTATTTATGACAGTAAAATTGTAGGCTATAGCCATGTTTTATTCCCCACAGTGTAACTGGATGGACCCTGGTCCATTCTCCTGTCATGCATAATATCTTCAACAAAACCTAATGTTGTCAGTGGGGTGCACTTCTAGAGCTACAGGGGGCACTATTTTGTCTTAAATAAAATAAAATAACACATAAATCTAGTTAGAATCAGCAAATATTGGGGATTTTTACTTGAAAATGTAATAATTATCAAAATTGTTGATATAATATTGTATACATACACACTGTAATACTATAATTGGTGCTTTTACTTTTGATACTTAAAGTGCATTTTCTTGTTAATAGTTGTGTATTTTTTATTTGTAAGCAAATTTATTGAAATGATCAGTGGTGAAAAATATTTAAGTATATTCACTTAAGTACAATTTTGACATATTTGGTTTTCTAAAACTGGGAATTTTGCATTGTACCGTTGCATTAAAGCATTACAAATTGCTACCACTGATTATTACAGTTGTTCCCACACCACACTTATATGTTATATTACACATTATAATTCTGCCAAACGAAATTGTCAGACGGTCCCTAAGTCGGCAGGCTGAGTAGTTGATGCTGGATCACCGAGCAGCAGCAGTTCAGTCAGTCCGTCGCTGCAGTCCAACACAGCGGCCAGTCATCAACCTCCTCTCAGCGTCCTCGGAGCTGTAACGCTATGTGGCTCTGAACTGACGGCGGACGGTTCAGCCGGAGCAGGGTACGGCGGTGTTACCATTCGTGGACATGAGGACACCTGCTACAGCGGCTTCTTCCAAACGGCGGACCGGGAATCTTGACTGGCATCGATTTTCACCGTGCAAATGAGAAAGGTGGTGATGCAGCAGCAGCAGAAGCAGCAGCAGCAGAGCGGCGTCCACACAAGAGACCGCCTCTGTCACTTCATAACCAGCTAGCTAGCGTTAGCAACCTAGCCTAATAGCTAGCACCTCAGCAGGCTGCAGGTTTCTCAGCTCAGTCTTTATCAAGGGATAGCTAAAATGTCAGCGAGCCCAAACACGTATGTCGGAATATTTTTCTTAAATCCACGTCTCTTCCTGACTGCTGCCCGGTTGTTTATTTACCGTTGCTAGTTTTTTTCCTGCTAGCCATCGTTAGCCGGATAAGTTAGCCTCTCGTTTGCTTGTTAGCTAGCATTTTGTATCGGCTAATCAGCTCACACAGACTGGCACTGCCAGAGAATGAACTTGGTATTCAGCGTAGAGACGCCGAGACATCGTAGCTACACACAGACCCGATGGAAAACTACTGACTAAAACTCATCGTCTCAGACATTTAATACGTGAATACACTCGTTATTACGACCGTTTTTTTTTTTTCGGCTAGTCTTTAAAGGGGCTACTCGTTTTATTTCCATCCATCCTTCGCAGAAGCACTTGGAGCAGCTGCTGAGTGGTACCAAACATTTGCTCCATGTCTTTCTTACATATGCGATTACGAGGTAGTGAAGTACAGCCACATGAGTATTTGCTTGAAGGGCTCCAAGTTCAGATGTCATACAGTGATGCAGCGTACTTAGCTTGCATGTCCTGCCCCTCTTGCCAAAGGTTTCCACACAACTGTGAATTGTCATTCCGGTCGACTCCGATGGCAGGAGGGTGTTTGTACGTAGGCTGAGCTTGCTCTTCATCGCCGTCATTTTTGAGATCATTTAATCACGATATGTGTATACCTGCAAGCTATGTATACCTGCAAGCTATGTGGCACTCATAGGAAACAAACACAGAAAGCTGGCTTCGTCCTGCAGTGTTAGTGCTGGCAGAGATGGCAGAGTATGCACAGAGGGCAGTTGTTTGGTGATGGTTTGGTCTTCGATATTGCACAGCCTCGTGATACCTTAAGCCTCTGGAAAATATGTTTGTCATTTGTTTCTCTAGGTCAAAGGATTAAGTGTTTTTGTGTGTGTGTGTGTGTGTGTGTGTGTGTGTGTGACTGGGAGAGATTGTGAGGTATTTATTTATGAGATGACATGTTGCTTAATTCACCATAGCATGCAAGGGGATTGTTTTTTGTTTTTTTTTACTCTAATATTTCAGTTATCACTTGATATATGACACCCCGGCTTCTTGAGTTGTCAGCATGTATGTGTGATCGTAATTGGCTCTATAGAAGCTTGTCAGAGGGCTTGGCGAGATGATACTAGTGGTTACAAGGGACATGCTGCTAAGGTGGAGAGATGACAACTAAAGGAAAGACTATAAAGGGTAGCAGCTCTGTGTGCTGCTTGTGTGGATGTAGGGTGATTAAAATGAAGGGAGGAAAAGATCAGATTTGTATTAAATGGTGGCGAGTCTCTGGTAACTACAATGTAAATAGATCTCAATGAAATATTGGTAACTCATCAACTTTGAATTCAATGCTAACTCTTTATCTGAAATGTCTCTTCTTTCAGAATCGTCATGACCATTCTCCTGCTGACCAGTCACTCCTTCACTGAGGGACCTCAGCCCTTTTCGGTTTCTGGACTTACCAATGCAGGGATGAGATAATAAAGTCAACCAGCTGGTGCATGCCGCTGCAACAACTCCTGTGGCACTTGTAAACCCCACCCCACCCTGCCCCCCGACCCCTACCCTGAGCTAAGTTTTAAATTTCATCAGTCAAAACATGACGACACCGGCTCTCCTGCCGCTGTCGGGCCGCAGGATACCCACTCTTTCACCGGGCGCCTCCTCCTTCCCGCACCACAGAGCTACGTTGAGGCTCTCCGAGAAGTTCATCCTCCTCCTCATTCTCAGTGCCTTCATCACCTTATGTTTTGGGGCCTTCTTCTTCCTCCCGGACAATTCCAAGCACAAGCGCTTTGACCTGGGCTTGGAGGATGTGCTCATCCCTCATATTGACTCGCCCAAAGAGGGGAAGCATGCCTCTGGACAGGTGGTCATACATGGACAGGGAGGACATGACGAGCACAGACATAGGTAAGTCACTTATTTGATAATAAATATACAGAGAAGAAACTTTTGCAACAAGTTTTGTTAATTGTTAGAAATGACCAGGTTTATTTTTGGTTCCTACCATCACAGACTAATGTTTGCTTGAGGCCATGAAGGCAGGTGCAACTCTCCACTTCTTCAGCAGTCTGTGGTGACACCCAGGGGTGGGGCAGAGTTTGTAGAGTGAGACGCGTTCTTCTGAGCCTTTAGGTACACGTCAGCGCAGGTGTTCTCTTTTTTTTCCTTCATCTTCTGGTGCAGCTGGGGCTGTCCTGAATACGCTTGCCCTTTGTGTCTCCGCTGGGTGTAATTGTTTAAGTTCTTGTACGACAGAAATTTTTATCACCTTGGCCCCAGTGTTGTTGCACCATCCCACGGACAGACACGGTTGAACTTGATGAGCTAGAACACGCTGGCTGTTTGAAAAGCTTTAGTAACTGCTTAAACAGGCTCGGAAATGACTGCCCTCTGCGAGCCAAATACTGGTGAAATTTGGCTGCAGCTTTTACATTTGTCATTTAGTTTGTCCAGGCTCTTTGGCCGGTAGCCAGCCATCGTCTGCTCTTTTTGTTCCTTCCTAAATCAAATGCATATTTGGCTCCTCTGAGTGTCTCGTGCTATTTGGAATCCACTGTGCTCGACGAGTTTCATGACCTCTTACCAAATATTATTCCTAACTGACCCCACTTACTTTAAAGGGAAGTCTACCTCATTGACATTTAATACATTTTTAATAACTTACTGTAAGGCAGCAAATCAGTTATGGAAAGCTATTTTGTACTTTAAAATCTGCATATTTTTAATTTTATGATGCTCTACCAAAATGTTAACCCAAACTCCCTAAGTGTTTGTTTAATTTAATTGAGATTGTTTATCTCTGATCTGTCAAATTGAACTGTTGAACAACATTACTTTGCACATAAGTAAAAATGTGTTTTTTTTTTTTTACATATTTTGATTAATTGCACTTTGGATGTCTGGCTTGGAGGGTTTTCAGAGCCTCTGTTTATTTTTAAGCCGTGCACTACCTACACACTGAGGGATTCAAAAATAGTATAGTTATTTAACTTATAATTACATAAGCAGCATCAGGTTTTTTTTAGCTTGACTCATACATGCATGAACTGTGTATTATTTTGAGGGGCGACCAAAGACTTATGGCTGAAATAAAATGCACAAAATGCCAAACAGGAGGTGGAAAGGATAATTTAATAGGAAAGGTCTCCTCCATGCTGGCCAGGGAGGTCATTAGTTTTACTGAGTGCTGGGCAAGGTGTTAAAAGCAATTTCTCAAACAGTTTCACAGTGGGGACCATTGAGTGTTGCCTCCTCGTCCCTTGTGGTGTTTTTTTCATTTTTCCATCCTGAAAGCCTCCCAGAGCTTTGGATGCAGCCTGCTTGAAATAACGCAATTATTATTGTCCGGCGACACAGAAGAGCAAAACGTGACTTGGCTGCATTTTTTTTTTTTTTGGGCCCTTTCGGGTGCTAAGTTTATTTTTTTTTCCCTTGATCTTTTTTTCTCTCAATATTAAATAAGCTGAATCTGACTCATTTTATTGGCAATTTTCAGCTTTGTGATCTACTTCCTGTATATTTGCAGATTGCAGCGGAAGCTTGCATCCTTGGAAGACATGTGTGTTATTGAATTGAGCCTTTAATATTAAAAATGAATAAATAAATATAGCTTTATTAAAATAGTTAAAGTGAAATAAAATATACAAAATATACCGGTACATGTTTCATTGAATGTAGCTCTGGACCAAAGGGGCTTGTTAAAGTGATATAAAAGAAGAAGCCACTCAGATGTCCCTGGGATGACAACTTTAGTTTTTGAAGAGGGAGAATAATACTTTAGAGATCTCTTGAAATTAGTTTTATGCAAATGTAAAGTCACAAGCATGCTCCCGGTGCTTTTAACCTCACATAAGCATTCATGTGATGTGATATACTTTTTTATTTATTTTTTGTCTGCTTATAGCAGCTTATATAAATGTGTTCCAGTTGCTTTTTGTTTTGTTGCTGCCTCAGCTGATCTGAAAATCATCACTGTGTGCTCCAGAGTACCAGGGTCCCAACAGCCCCTGGAAAATGAGGTGTGCTAGCATTTGAAGAGACCCTCAGGAACAGAGGCAGACTCCTAATAATTTCACCACCTGTATTTGGCCACAGAAACCCCCCAGAGAACCGGGGCTCTGTTCTCAAGTTCAGCCTCTTATTAGTCTTATAAAAGCTTTTGAGAAAGAAAAGATTATTATTTGATTTGCCATGGATTAATCCAGCTGTTCAAGTGAATTTTTGAGATGTTGACCATTATTCAAAATGCCTGAAAATATATGGGTAAATGACTTGCTGTTTCACTGTATTGAACTATTTTGTAGCTTTATGATTTTGTGCAATGGATGTTTGTTTTTGGAAAAATTGTAAATCACAAGGATCCAGTGGCTCTGGTAGAGCTTCACTTTACTTATCACGTCCTGATTTCTTTTTCTTATTTATATTATTGTAATTTCAGAATATAAAGTATATCAATGATTATAGGACAGTTTCTTCTTACAGCTCAAATAGACAATCAGTCATTCTGTCTCATACTTGCCCTCTCTCCTGTTAAGCTTCTCAATGTCAAGTTTACAACCAAGAAAATATTTTCTCTGACTGTTGGCATTTTAAAATCTTTCCCTCCGTCACGTTGTGCTTCTCGTCTGCTTGACTTTATGGCTTTGTCTGAAGGTGGTCATTTGGAAGTTTTTCTCCTCTATAGTAGTCATTTAACACGATGCAGCAGATGGGTTATTGGTTAAGACTGGTTTTACTGGACACTTATGGGGCTGACGAACTCTGGCAGGCACACTTTAGACAAAACAAATATATTTTCCCACTTGCTTCTTGTGCCATCCAGCTGCACAGATAGTTTCAGTTCCTCTGGGGGAGGATTTAAGATGTGACGTCCACTGCTGAGGTTGCCAGTCCAATACAGTGAAGTTTTATGTCATTTGGTTTGTAGAAAAAAAGTCCAGACCCTCATGCCAGCCATCCTTATTGGGAACAATTTTCTACTGAAATATTACTGCCAAATGAGTATGTCTGCACAGGAGGAGGTCTGCTAGAATGAGCACTGGAAAGTGATCTTCTATGCAGAGATTATTACTACAGGCTGGTCTTATTTTGTCTCCAGTCTTCTCCTTTTGTGGTGACAACAGGAGAAACCTCATTAATCCCAGCTAAAGCTATCTGTAGACAGTAAGATTAATATGTAACACCTGAATGCAACACGTCAACACTGGAGGGATTTTGCAGTAATGCAACCTCTGATTTGAAAATAAGTATTGGTGATCAGTCAGAGTTACAGATATATAGTATAGTATATGTTTTTTGTTTGTGAGACCGTTTGTGTTATTAGATTAGTGCAACATTCAATATGGTCTGCATTTCTACTGTGTGTTACCAATGTTTATAGAGAGATTAGTGATTGTTATATGGATGGAGAGCCAGGATCCTGCAGTCGATTGCTTGCAAGGTGAATGGAAAAGGGGATGCCTTCGGACGGATGTGTGGATCGCTGCGAATCGCTCGGGTGTTACGCTCTGTCAACCTCAACATACTGCGAGGCCATTAATGGTCCTGCCTTGGTTTTGTTTTGGTCTGACTCAAACAATATAGGAGTAGCCAGGAGCAGTGCACTTCATGTGAGAGAGGGGGGCAAGTGGACGTGGTGACAGAGGCTGTGACTTTTCAGCAGCAGAAGAGCCGTAAGTGGCTACAGCAGCAATATGGAAGGGGGCAGAAAAAAACCCACCTCTTATTAACTGATCAGATATATCACTACTCCACTGATATGATTTACTGCTTTTCTCTCTTTTAATCACTGTAAACTGAACATCCTTGCATTTTAAACTGCTTGTTGCCAAAGCTGTTTTGCAGATGTCCCCTTATGATGTGATAAACTGTGATGACATTTAATAGACTAAACCGTTGATTGAAAAAGTAATTGTCAGGTTGATAATGAAAATAATCCTTAGCTGCAGAACAGCTCTACAGTGCAGCTGGTCTGACAATCTGAATCACATGTGGCAATAGGGGCATGTGTATTTAGACTTACAGCAGCCAAGTGGAGATCTCTGAATTGTGTTATTCTGTCCAGGTTTGGAAATTACAACATGAGCATTCATGCTGGGTTCTTGCCAAAGTGCCCAGTAGGTTTGACAGGCTCGCCATCTGCCACCGAAATTAACCAATATTTAGCTGTATGCTTGTGTGTTTTAGTAATATCAGTTAGTGCTGCCTAATCTAGAGGAAGATGCATATTTAATGGTTTTGTTGGGGTGACGCTTTTTCCCACTTTAATTCTCTCACCATCGCAGGAATATCTGCAGTTGTCATGAAGATTTTCTCTGCTGTGCAGCTTCATTTGTAGGCCAGGGATTTGGTACAGCACCGAGGAAGTGTGTTAGGATTCTGCATCATCTTCACAGCTGATGGGAGAAAAAAGCAGCCTCCTGCAGTTTAGGGATTGCTGAAGTCAATACTTTAATATCCTGTTTTCTGAATAATTTTTTTGCCTCATGGTCCAGTAAATAAAAGATCATCTACCTGTGGCTCTGTGAACTTGCCTGGGCGTCCGCATGAGTATGACTTGCTCATTCAAGATGTAATAGTCACAAACTCTGCTCCTTCCTGTCTTTTGTCATAAAATGCTTTTAGAAAACTAATAAGAAACTGAAGGAGGCTTGTGTGTCTGCAGGGTTTGAGATCAGTGAAGAGTATTCCCATCTGCCTCTCCCCTGAATCTTTCAGTTACTCCACCAAAAAAACGCTTGTACAAACGTGTCACTCTATCTTTACATTTGGGTTCCGCCCACATGACACCCAACACCTGGCTGATGGCCAGGAAGAAGCCCAGCCTGCGTGCTATTAGATGACCAATTTCAGAAATGACTTTAAAGGGCTTGACATTTGATACTGGAGAAGACTGTTAATAGGTTTTTCAAAATAAAAGCTGATGGCACTTTGGCATTAAACATTTTTAGAGAGTGAGCAGCATCATCAACTGGAACTGTTGCTGACGACCATCGTATGAATGCGCTCCTGCGGTGTCTGTGCATCCGTGCTGCTGACACATAAAGTGGTGCTGAACAAAATCTGCTTCTGTACCACTCATACCCGTACTGTCAGGCTTCAGGGTTCAGTTTCCCGCTGCGTTAACCCACGTTTGTTGGTTTTCGTGTTTGTTTACTGTGCTGACAAGTATTCGTCAAGTGAGTCATGTAATGTTCAAACACAGCCAGAGGTAGAGGAAAATGCACAAACTCAACCTTTTCACACAGCATCCTTCTCATAATGGAGTTTAGTGCTGTGACCGCAAGTAACCTGGTTGCAGCACTTATTGCCTTGCCAGTTATTGTTAGAGTTGCAGGGCCAGAGCTTTGCCTTTGCGCCCTGATATGGCCATAAATCATCAGCACAGTCCCCCTTCCCTCAGGTTGTATTTAAAACGCGGGCCAACATCAAAGTGCACTTATTTATCATATTTAGTGTGATCTTAGATATTATTTCTGTGTCTTCACGCTTCATTCGCCTGTCAGCCACAAAGTAAATCTAGGTTGGTGTTTGTGTCTAGTGTGTGTATTTCTCAATGTGTAAGAACCTCAGTGCTAATAAAGGAGCACCAGCTTGTGCGTGCAGATCACCCCATCTTACACACACACACACACACACACACACACACACACACACACACACACACACACACTGTCAAACTAGCTCAACCTGGAAAGAATACCAAGGCGCTGCAGTCGGTGCGGAGGGGGCATGAAACCCATCCATTCTGGTTTGTGGATTCAACACGGGCAGAGCCATTTAATATCAGCATCTGTTGTTCAGAGGAAATGGAGGAGTCACCTATATTAAATGGGCTTTTCACACATCCATCAAAATTGTTGAACTGTTTACAGTTTTATGTCTAAAGCCAGGCTGTATGTATTGGGCTTGAGGTTGGATTTCTCTGGAACTAAAACGCGGCTTTAAAGGATAACATCACTGCAGTTTTAGCTTTGTCCCATCACCACGATTACTTTTAAAAATTCCAACCATAGCCGCACTTTCACAAGCATCTGAGTTTCAGCTGCAGGTTTTTCTTTGCACCTGTTGTTTCCCCGTCTCTGCCAAAAAATAGATTAAAAACACGATACCGCTGCCTTGACTCACAGCAAGTAAAAGCTGCTAGGCCGCTTTCAACTGTGCAAACCACCTCCATACCTACATTTGTACCGTGTTGTTCATTGGGCAGGCTATAAAAGAAATATATATTCCCCCTGAGCTGGTAAATTATAAAATGCATAGTCTTTTTTTTTGCTGTTTTACCAGCCAGCTAAACTTTTTGAAGAGTATGAGCCCCTCAAAATGATGTCTGGTTACTTGCCCAAGTGGCTGGCAGGGTACTCTGAATTTCCAGCTGGAACAAGGACTTGGCATTGGGGTCGTTTTTTTTTTTTTTCATTCTGATGGTGTTGTATTGTATTTTTCATAAGTATTGTTTACCGCAGGAGTTTTGGACTTGCAGCCAGTGTGTTGATTTCCATTAAATTATTTAAGAGGACTCCATCTTGGACAACAAATGCCCACAAATTGTCCCTTGTTAAGAGTCAGAACATTAAAATTATACAAGAAATTTGTCCTCGCACTTGACCTTCTAAACAGACTCTGCACAAACCTTATGTAAATTAAATTGCAAATTAAATTCCTATCAGTGTATCAGTCTTTCCTGTTAAAATGGTAGAGGTGAACCTTATTATCTCACATAAATGTTATGTATTAGGGATGATCACTGGTGGAAAACCCTCTTTAGAAGGACATAGAAAGTGGAATTTCAGAACTTAACACAAGCATTAAGTGCAACTTCACTAGTATGAAAAGTAATTATAAAGAGAAGGAAAATCACTTTCACTGCAAGGTGTTTTTCTAGTTGCAGCCGTCCTCATTATTATGTCCATTAAAACTCAGTGTTGTGTTGGTTTCAGAGTAGATATCAACACATGCAGAATAAGATATCACATATAAATTCATCTCTTAGATCAGTGTTCATAGTCATTTCACTAAGGCTCATCCTAATTAATTTGTCTGTTGTCGGGAGATCTCATCTAGTCCGGTTGGTATTAGAGCGAGCAGCCTGCAGAATGAGGAGTGGACTTCATCAGGCTTAATCTCCTCATTAACACTGCTGCTGTTTTATCAGATCTGCTCTCTGTGCGTCTCATTTCCTGTCTTTCTTTCTCTTGTTTTGTCTCCATCTTTTTCATGTGATCATGATGTTGTTCTCTCTGTATAACACAGCTGCAGCCTCTCAGATTGGCCAAAGAGGGGAGGGTGTGTGTGTGTGTGTGTGTGTGTGTGTGTGTGTGTGTGTGTGTGTGTGTGTGTGTGTGTGTGTGTGTGTGTGTGTGTGTGTGTGTGTGTGTGTGTGTGTGTGTGTGTGTGTGTGTGTGTGTGAGAGAGGGGGGTGGGGGGAGGAGATAAGGACTGCTCATGCTTCAGAGTCTGTGCTACAGGTTTTCCAAAGAAAACACTTTGTTCTTTTCACTGATTAGTCTTCATTAACTTAGATAAACAGCAGAGTCGGTAAAATCAGCTGTTCTTCATTTCAAATCAAAACCAGCATGATTTTAACCCTTTATACCCCTTCATAGTTTAACACCTCTCTTCATTATGGCGCTTCAGTACTGACTGAATTGTATCCTTAGCACTGAGTATCAAAAACCGCCAAGCAGAGCTGCAGCTAACAGGTATTTTCACTATTGGTCATTCAGCTGATTGTTTTTGTTTTGATTAATTGATGAATGGTTTGTCTATTAAATGTCAATAATAGAGAAAAATGCCAATTGCAGCTTGTCAGAGACTAAGATGACGTCTGTAAATGTCATGTTTTGTTTTACCTGCTGTTCACGGTGATATGACAAAACCAGCAGAAATTTAAGAGGCTTTATGTAGTTAATGTTGGACATTTTTTCATTCATTTCATTCAGGTTTTAGATCTTGGTATTATGTCATCAGATATCACCTGATTTAAATCACAATTGAATTTATTTTAGACTGTATTATTTGTTTTGATAACGCAGCAGGTTAATACAATGTACAGTGACCTTTACTTGTCAACGAAGAAGAAGAGGCGTTTGTCTCGACAAAGTGAGACATCAAATATAGTATAATTTTGATACCTGTGCCAAAGTTGGCGTGAGTTTTGAACAAGTTCCAACAATACTAAGACACACACACACACACACACACACACACACACACACACACACACACACACACACACACACACACACACACACTCAGCCAGGCCCCAGCTTGCATGAACAATGCTCTTAACCTTTTTGAGGACAGAGTATTTGTGGAGGAAATAGAGTGCTTTGGCCCATCAAGGTGTATAAATAAAAACACAAAGGAAGTGGGGAAGTGGACGATTTAGTGTAAAAAGCAGTGTGTTTGGGCTGAAATAGCAGAATTCAAATGAGCGCATCGGTCGTTTTGGAAAGTGGCCAACCATCGTTTGGAGGTTCTGTTCTGTTTGTAAAAAAAAAAAAAAAAAAAACATCGTTGGTGCTTTTAATTAATTAAAGCACAAGAAAAACAAACACATTTTGATATTACCAGGAGGAAAACATCAGGTCTGTTCACTGGTGATTCTGAGTGTTTGTGTTTGTTTGAGATGAGGCCAGGTTGCTGCAGTATGGGGCTCTGACATTGATGTCTTTATACTGTGTTATTCAGTATGGAAACAACAGGGCATTGTTCTTTTCTTCTGACCCATGATTAGTGGATATCACCAGTATAATCCAATTTAAGTTAAACAATAATTTGTACCACTTAGAACAAGCTTTTAGTTAAAATCATTTGTTTCTCCGATGCTCATCGACAAACCCATGCTTGCTCCTTCTGCGTGTGAGTGTAGGTGCTGAAGTTACACCTTCAGTACATCAGTGCCCCAGATAATATCACCCATCGAGCAACAGTGGCAGCAGATTCCAACATCCAACACAAAACTCTTGGGAATTGGTAAAAATTCCCAGAGAGACTGAGACAGGGACAGTTGAAATCTTATATTCTAAGACTGTACTTCCAGTATAAAGAAGTAGAACATCCTTTTTTAAATATTAATTAATTAATTAATTAATTAATATATGTACATACAAATGTAATGAAACAATGCAATAATATTTTAGTTAGATTTTTACAAGAAAAAAAAATTGAAGATCAACCCATATATTTTGTTTTATTACATTAAATTTGTATAAATAAATAAAAATAAGCAAAAATGACCCACTTTCAGAGTGGGGTGTTTCCATAAGGCCATCCTTCCTGATAAATCTACGTGTTGTGTGCGCCACAATTCATTATCCGTGGTTAGTCACAAGATTAGGCTGCAGTTTCTCAGATGACAATAAATGTCAGTGTAAAAAAAATATTCTAAAGCCAGTTTGTTACAGGATGGAAGGAACTGTCAAACAGACACATGATAAATAAACATAAAGACACTGGTGCTGGAACAACAAGACTCAAAGGAGATCTTGTCATCTGTGCTGCTGGTGTAGTCGCACTGTCTGTAATATTAGTGGTTAAGTTTTGAGATATAATTATCTCTGTATAAAAAGTAAATCCTAGGATAAAGTAAAGGATAATGGCACATTGGATTGTTCTAAAAAGTAAATAGATGTGCAGAAACGTTGAAAATAATAGTTTGACATCTTGTTATCTTTCAGTGCTTGGAGCTGCAGTATCCAGTGTCACAAAAACACAACTTTGACTGTGATAAAAATAAAAAAAAGACGTGTATACAATATTTACCTCTGGACAAGCTGTGCCTTTTTAAAAATGCAGCCACATTTAAATTCCCCAACTGTTCTGGCAGCGGGTGTACCCAGCAAACTCTGCATTTTATGTCTTGTCAGGAAAATCTGATATGTTGTCGTGCCTGCCATTCTTCTCGAGCTGACAACGGTGATTGATGATCTGTCAGAGAGCTCAGGGGATCGTGAGACATCCACATGACACCAAATCATATACACCACATCATCATACAGGAGATTGTACTTCTGAAAACAATGGGATAGTATGATTTCATGACAGGAGGTCGGGGAAAACTGCAGTGGAACAGACAGTAGGGGCTTTGATTGTGGTTAATACGGGAGATAATTACATTAGCTTTACGTGTTTGGGCGATTTGGTGTTTTAGTAATGTTGAATGACTGACAGCAGCTGTATTCAAGTCATCTTTGAACACCCAGCAGAGCCAGCAGTCATGTTAGTGCAGCAGAAAATCAAAAAGACTTGCCACCATGCTTCCCTGCATGCGGAGCGCAACCGAGCAAAGATGACGACCTTGGCATCTCCTCACAATAGAGGTGAATTTTAGACACTTTGTAACACAGGTTACAGGCTTTCAGTCTTGAAGGTTTGTCAAAATACATGCAAGAGCAAGAATGTGAGAGCAAAAAACTAAATATAACCAAGAGTTTGTGACTCACATGACCCATATCAACACAGAGGACAATCCTGTAATTGAATTAAGCAGGATTTCCGGACTAAATAAGAATGAGCCGAGCCCACGGGACTGCACATGCAACAAATATGGTGCTGTAGCAACTGTGATGTCATCGCAGTGAAAGAGATATAGAAATGTCTGTTTGCAATACTGTTCGCACTTTGAAGCCGCTCTGTGATCGCTCAAAGAAGCGTGCAGCGCGGGGAGATGTATCCAGAATCCTGGAGGTAATTGAAGATTTTGCAAAGCATAATGGGATAGAGCGAGATGTAACGAATCAGTGGTCCTATTAAAATTACTTTTGAAGATGATTTACCACTTCTGTAGAGGAAGGAAAATGCACGGGCAGCAGCCTGACATCAGTCAAAAGTTTTGCGAACGTTGTGTGAAAATAGTTTTAAGAACAAATCCAGATTGGTAATTGATGACCCTAAAACCTTGACTGGAGAATCCCTGATTACCAGTGCAGCTATTGAGATTCGATTGATCCACTTTTATTAACTAACTGTGGGTATTTGTCATTGTTTTTGACATTACAAATTAATTGAAAGTAAAAGTGAGCGTCATCTTCTTCTTCATCTGCTTATGTGAGAGCGACAGAGTGTGCGAAACAAATCAGTAGTACCTGTTGGGAGTGTGCCTCACTCCGTCTCCCATTTGTCATCTCTCCGGAGTGCAGAGTGGTGACAGGACCTCTTGAAAAGCCAAAGAAAAGAGAAAGAGAGACACTTGTTTGAATTGGTTTGCATGAGTGCGGCGCAGTGGGTTTAAGTGACAGATGAACAATTGGAGCCGCTGCCCAAAGAAGAGACAAAATCAAGAACAAGAAAGACAATCAGAGAGAGGGAGAGAGACAGAAATACAGAGCGAGAGAGGCTCTGTCTTCAGGGGTGATGTGACCATGGTTAACTACAAAGCTTCTCGCCAAAATCCCATCCCTGCCAAACACTGGAGCTGCAGCCCTGCTCCACAGTGGCTCCCTGTCAGTTGAAGCAATGGGATCAAAGTGAGATCGCTCAACGCCAAATTAAGAATTGGCCCTCAGGTTTCAGAGGCTCGGATTTCAAATAAACGGTTCTGAATTGACAGGCAAATGCAGCTCCCTTCTCTATAATCAGCACAACCACACAGGATGTATCAGAGCCCACACGGGCCCGATAATAAATGTTCCCTGTACCTGAGTTGTAAGACGCCGGCTGGTGGATTTATGATTGGCCCGGAGATGGGAAATGGGATCTCTGTTCATATGGTGATTTTTGTTCTCTGTGTCATGACTCTTCATTAAACCTTTGTGAGGTAATCTAGATCCACAAGGAACCAGGGGGAATGAAAGACTTGAGAGCCATGATTTTTGGCTTAATGGTCAGTGTAGGGAAAGTGTCATTTTGCAACAGCAAGAAAATACAGAATAAGACAAGGAAAAACTTTTGGTTATGGAGGCAGCAGCTACAGGTGCTTCATAGCTCACCAGAAAATAGTAGGATTCAGTTTAGCCCCTATTTTCCCCTCTAATGCCCCTTTCAGTTTGTAGTAGCTCAGTTCAACAACCACCCTTACCTTTAAGTAGCCTATAAAGTGTAGTAATGCAGAAAGAAAATTGTCTTTTGTTGACAAAATTGCTCTTGTGCATCGTTTTTGACCGGGCGAAAAACGGGAACATTTTTACAGATGTTTCTCTGTAAAGCGTTTCTCTGTGAACCTTTCAATCATCCCTCTTTTTCCACACTTAGAAAAGCCTTAGCTAGCTGGGCAGTAACCGACCACATATAGTGTTTATTTGTTTCATGGGTGGCCTGTGTCGGCTGGAGGAAATGGACTCTCGTGTTTTTTTATAAAGGCATTAGTCAGCCAGCCATGATGTAGGTCAGAAGGGCTGGATGTCGACATGGGTACAGCCTGAGGGCTCCCTGGGCTCAGGTGTACAATCTGAAACATACAGGGATAAAGGATGGACGGATTATGTACGTGTTTGTACACATATGGAGGAAGTGATGAGGGAAGAGAGGACATGTTTTGTCATTCAGAGGTGCATTATCGTAGGATTATGTGCCGTAGTGTAGTACATGTGTTAGTGATTCAGCCTGCCATTGTTTTTGATTTGGGGTTTGATGATTTTATTTTCGTTAACTGCTTTGTCAGTGTTCAGGCTGATATGCAGCTGTAACAGGAAAGTAACGGATCACTAACTGATACACACAACACTTGACAAGTGGGAGGAAGGAGCTTGGGACAAATAATTACGGAAAGAGAAAAGAGGGCGGGTGCGAAGATATTCAAAGATGGATGCGACAGCTCAGAGCAAGAACAGGAGAAGCAGAAATGTGAGAGAAATGTGTGTGTGTGTGTGTGTTTGAGGTTGTAGCTAACGGGAGGAGGTTGTTAGGGCAGAGATATAATTGAAAGAAGAAGAAGAGAGCGGATGCTGTTATACACCCACAGTTAAGCCTGGGAGAGCAGTTACACATGCAGCATTGCAGCTGCCATATGAGCCAAGTGGGTCACGGGGAGAAAGCAGGACATGGAAGCTGTCTGATGTTGAAGGGAACCCCGGGAGCTACAGGTCACCACAAACAAGAACTCTGCCGCCTTACTCAACCTCCAGCATGGTCCTCGTTACTCCACTTATGGTGTTTATGGGACTAGCGGGAGCCACACTTGTCCACATAAGCTGAAACTCAAGGGGCCTGATCCCAGGAGAGCTCTCTGGCCTAGAGATGCTCGGCAAGAAGCAAACACTCAGGTGTCAGAGATGGACTATGGAGACACACACACACACGCAGGGATAACCTTGATCTAAACTCACCTTCATGCACTTGTCCTGAGTCAGTATAAAGTAGCAGCGCTCCCGTCAGCACACCTTCATGCATTTATATTGTATTAAGACGGTATACAGTGGAAGCTTTTTGCTGTTACCCTTTCAAGGTCTTAGACTCTATCAGCTCTGCATAATACTGCAGACCGTTGTAATAAGAGAGGCCAGAACTGGTTTCGCCTTGTTTTATTCTGGAGGTGAAGGTCAAGTGTTTTTTTTATTTATTATTTACTATATTTTGAGTTCTATCTGGCAGCTCTACACAGTTTTACGCTCACGCTTCAGTGTGTAGCAGGGATCGACAAGCTGGCTTTTATTATAGAGAGTCACTTTGAGTGGCTGATCGTTGTTTGTATTAAATATTGCTGTTGTTATGTTAATCAGTGGAGAGTTAGTCAGTAGTTCATCTAATATTTGTGTGTCAAGTTTGGCGAGGAATGCACAAAGGATGATCCTGGATGTTTTAGCTTAATGCTGAATTAAACAGAGTAACTCTTATTGATCTTTCATCCGTGATCACTTGACCTTACAATCGCTTCTGTTAAAAATGTAGAATGGCTTTTGATTCTGTGTTTTTTTTTTTTTTGTGTCTGCTAGGTTCACACTTTCCTACATGTAGGACTGATGTTACACCTCCACAGCAGGTTGCTATAGGGCAATGAAAAAAGGTTAAATTACACCATGTTTGTGACTCAGCTGGGGGAATGTGGGACTGGCCTTTTGTCTTCAGGCAGTGACCTAACAAAAGACCTGGGAGGGAGAGCGGGTCGTCCGCTCATCAAAAGGTTGGCGGTTCGATCCCTGGCTCCTCCAGTCTGCTTATCATGGGCAAGACACTGAACCATGATGCCTCATCCATTAATAGTGCGGTGTGTTTGAATGTGTGACTGAATTGGCGAATGTGGCAAATACTGTAAAGCGCCTTGAGTGTTCGACGAGACTAGAAAAGTGCTACATAAACGCAGTCTATTTACCATTTTAATGGATTTTTTATGCATCTCAGATTTTACAGCTACTGAAAAATGCCTTTTTTTTTAAACAATTACTGATATAAACAACTTCTGAAATTAACATTTTCACTGCTCAGTAGCTTCAGTGTACAAAAAACAACAAACCAAAACAACAGTAATTGAAACTATCATTAGTTGCAGAACTGTTGTCAAGCAACTTGATAGCTGACGATTCCTTGTTACTTCCAGCAGCTGAAGAGACAGTAAATCTTGTTAAACTAATATCCAACTCTCTGATTACTTTCATTTATTTTCCTGATAGGTCATGTCATTGGATAGAGCTGTAGTGTGGGAGTAGTTCAGCCATTATGTTCTGAAATGTGGGACTTGTATGTTGGCAACGGAGAGATATTTAGTGCAGTTTGCATTAGTTATATGGGTTTAATATGAAAAGAGCCAATAACAGTTTAAACCAAATCCTTTCCAAATGGTCGAAGGCCACAGATTTAAAAAATGATATATAAAAAATAATCAATTTTCCTCTTACTCAGTATTCAGTGTGTGTCATGTTTGCTGAGAAGTGGACAGGGAGCACCTCCCCGTATTTTTTAAAATGTCTGCCACCATCACCACTGGCTTTTATTCATATATTCTCTTTTCAAGAGTAAATACGGCTGTTGATGTGTGCAGATGGCACCAAGGCCACTCTACCTTTGTGCACAAAGAGCTCACTTCCACCCCGGGTTCAGCATCACCCGCTGAATAAAGTCAAAATGTTTGTGATGCACCTCGGGTACTCCAGGCCGCACATTGCCCTCAGTACATCCCCGACAACGCTGCCTTCCAAGACCATCTCTCTTCTGATGGGTTCAGGTGAGGAGATGGCAGGCTTTGGGCTACGTCCTCCTGAAGGCAGAGAAACGTCACCGTCATCAATATTCTAAGAGAGTGTGTGAGACAAGAAAGAAAGGACATGATGTATAATATAACATTTATAAGTAGAACTCTCATTTTAATAGTGAGCCAGTGCTTTATTTGCACAATCTGACTGGAATCACTGAATGTTAATAGCTCAAAATGTAAAGTAAAATAATAGAAGTTAGAAGCATCTTCATCAGAAATTACAGGACTAGTTCTTATTAACTGAGGACAACTTCAATCCCCAGTTGAAAAGTGCGACGTCGCCTCTCAAACAATTTGTCAGTTAAGCCTGAGCTTACTGAACTTCATGATATGAAAAAAGATGAAGGGAGAAGAAAAGGTGGAGCTTCCTCAACTCAAACTGGTCCATGTTCGTCCAGTGATGGTGAGAAAATGTTACACAGAGAAAAACAGACAAACAGTGAATACAACATGGCCGTCCTTTTCTTTGTCATGAACCGAGCCCTGATCACACCCACACAAATTGGATGAATTGGCCAATTAGAACCCGGCGGTGAGCTCCTTTCAAAATACTGCAATATGCCAAGATTGGTTAAATGATGCAATCAAACTGATATATTTTTGAGGAATATTTACTTAATTATTGTTAATGTAGAAACAATTTCATGGGTTTGTCAAAGTTTGACCTAGATGATGCATCATACCTCGGCTCACGTGCACCAGCCGTTGTGATCCCCTAGGAACATGTTATTCCACGTGTTTCAATGAGGATCGCATTGTGACAGTGGACAGCTGAAACTGTATTTGGTTATCTTTTTACAAAATGAAAGGCCATTTTGAAATTGTTCTGCTCATCTTTACGTTCTGTCCATTGCCTGTGTCAATGACTGTATCACCAAGTTCTGCCATCTCTGATGTTGCAAAGCAATCATCTATGATACATCCTGAATGAGGAAGACACCACATCCTAAAAAATGGCAAAATAGATGCTCAGGAAGCAAAATCAATCCCGTACAAGGATAAGACTGTTTCCAGTCACCTAGAGAGCTGAGTAGAAGAAGCAACAAGCTGCTGCTGAAGAGCGAGAATCAGAACAACCTTTTGTGATGACATAATTGGCAGTAGTCAGATACATTCAGAGGCATAATTTACAGGATAATAACCTGGAACATTGTGTTTTTTGTATGCAAGGGGCCCCCACAATGTTCTTGACAAAGTTCAATGTGCATTTGATTTTGATAAGGTGAGGAGATTGTGGGTTTGAACATGGCGACTGGGGTCTTCCTGTGTGAGGAGTTTGCATGTTCTCCCTGAGCCTGCGTGGGTTTCCTCCGGGTGCTGGTTATTTGTCCTGTGATAGACTGGCGACCTGTCTAAGTTGTATCCCGTCTCTCGCCCAGATGTCAGCTGGGACCGGCTCTCATTTTATCTCGTGTAACTCCTTGCGTTTTAGCAGCGATGTGCTTGGAACCTTTAGCCGCGGACTCCAGACTCTGAACGATGACAACCAGACGTGAACCTGTGGCAGCAGTCTCTCATGAAAGTGATTCATTGTGGGTTGAGCTGGCATGGAGCTGGAGTAAAACGGTCCGCTCCGACTGTGAAATGAGTCACTGTCACTTGGTAGCTGTGATGCTAGGCGATGATCGCGCTCCAGCTGTGAGGGTTTCAATCATCCCTGCAGCTTAGGGGTTTTGCTAGTATGTGTGGTTTGCACATGTTGTAGTTGTAGATGATTTTTCAGCTTTAATTACTTAGATGCACATAAACACATTTATTCGCATTTTCCATGTATAATCTGTCTGTTGGCTGTGGTAAAAAGTGATACTGTAGGAGACCCACACTGTGCCTGGTAACTTGGATCTCGTCTGAGAGGCAGCCGACGTGTTTGTGTTTCCCCCTGAAATTGGAGTAGCAGCTCATTCGGATACTGTGCAGTCACCAACAGCCCGCTGGTCTTATTCCTCTGCATAAATTAGTAAATTAAGCAATTAAGACTTGACTTGCTTTCTATGACCTCTATGTGTGTTTGTGTGTGTGTGTGTGTGTGTGTGTGTGTGTGCGTGCGCCTGTTTGTTACCATGGTTACATGGCATCTAGCCTGTGCTGCTTTCCCCTGAGCCTTATGTTTTCTTGGCTTCAAAAAAAAAAAAAAACCCCTCTCTCATAGATACCCCACCAGGCGGTCGACAACTGCTGCTTCTCTCCAGTTGCCATGGAAAGGGGGCCGGTGTTTGCTGAGCAGCAGATTTCATGACAATAGCTGAAGAAGAAATTCTAGTGACAGGAAGGAAGGCTGATTAAAAAAGAAAAAGGAAATTAACACTGGCGACAGCTAATCAGGGAGGCGGGGCTTTCCTTCTGTGGGTGGGGACATGAGAGGATGTAAGAAAGCTAAAGGTGAAGGCGAGGCCTGGCGTGGTCACCTGGGTGGCGCGATAGATTTTTTGCCCGCGCTTGTCTGTGTCAAGGTAATTGAGTCAGGCAGCTGTTGAGGTGCTTTTAATTGCATGTTTGACATTACATGAGACTGGAAGGGGAATCACCGGCAATGCTAGAATGAGTCTGATAATTGCTCGGAGGAGGAGAAAGGAGTGACGTTAGATAGGAGATGGAGGAGGAGAGGAAGAGGAAGAGGAGGAGGAGGAGGAGGAGGAGGAGGCATCATCAGGGAGAGAGGGGAGCAGAAGAGGTTGCAGAGCACTAACGTGTGTTAGTGTGGGAAGGAGTTTTCACCAGAGCCGTGTGGTGTGTATGATGGTGTTTGTGTTTCCGTGACAACATTTTTCCATGTATGTATACATAAACATATATGGAGCAGAATCAGCACCCATTAGAGCCGATGGTGCGAGCTTAACCTCCTCATTTCCTTTTTGTCACGCTTCATGGCATCTTTCACACACACACACACACACACACACACACACACACACACACACACACACACACACACAGACACACAGACACACACATATTAAACAGTCATCCAACATCGACACCATCTAAATATCACATTTAAATGCGTGTTGCTCAGGGTACACTCATTCACAGAGGATGGCATACAGAGGAGGCGTGACCCCCTGGGTGCACACACACACACACACACACACACACACACACACAGACGCACACAGATACATACAAATTGCAAGACTGCAGTGACTAAAATACAGAAATCTCATCATGGACTTTGAAATAGAAAACACAAATACTGTACGTGTGCGCACATGCATCATAGGGTGAAATACACACACACTACACATAAACCATAAACATAAATCCAGCACATTTGAACCATTCTTCCCAGCTGCGTGCGTTCACCAGCACAAACATGTTCACAGTAATTGCCATTTCGGTGTTGCAAAATATGTTTTCTATCAATTAAAGTCAGACACACAGAGATGCTGGATGAATATTTATGAGTTTTTTTTCCAGAACGGTGTTGCGTAACTGGGAAGCTGTTTATTTTGGTCTCTGTTGGCCCCACATTCAGCGCCACGATAGAATTATAAAATGGATGCACATTGTGTGGTGTGAAGGATGATTAGTGGAAAACATCTGTCTCTTTCCTGTTTGTCTTGCACATTCGTTTCTCCCGTCTTTTTGGCATTGTGTCACAGTTTCAGTTCTTTATTTCGTCGCGTTCTGTCACATTTTATTCCATCCTACACGTTGTTTTTCGCTCCTTCTTATGCGCTGCAACAATGCGTGAGATGGCCTCGGTTTACCCTGTCTCTTGCTCAGTGCATGCTGGGAAAGACTTGGAGCCCCAACTGAACCTGAAGAGGGAAAGCGGGAATAGAAAATGGATGGTTGATTGATGCTGATCACACAGTCTTTTGCGGCCCTCTTCCTCTCATAGCCCGTTCCTTGTCCCACATAATCTTCCCTCTTTCTTTACACATATTTTTCTCTTTACTGCCTCGATTCCTCTCTTTGCAATGTGTCCTCTTGTGCCTTTACTCCATTATATTCTCTTTTCTGTAAAATTCAGACACACAGTCACTGTCACAGCAGACAGACTTTGCAGACTTCTATACTCTCTTGTTGAGGTCTGTCTGAGTTGCAGATGTTTTGCCACTTGGCAGGAGCAAAGCTAAGTGGTTTTGTTTTTCCCTCATCTGCGCCTCTTCGTTAGTTTGGTGACTCACTATGCACCTTAGTGGGAAGAATGAATGAATGAGTGTTTGTTGTCCCGGTTCGCCCGCTTGGAGCGTGTCAGCCGTGGGCTGGGAGTGTGGTGCAACCACTGATGCTTCTCAGTACTTTATTTCGCGTGTCCTCGCTCCTCGGGTCACCTGGAAGTCGTCCTGGTTCGCCATCATGAAGGACGTGTCGGTTCCCTTGTTAGAGTTTGTAGTGTTTGGAGGAAGGGGGAGGCGGCCTGGAGGAGGTTACACGAGACCGTCCTCAGCAGAAGTCTTTCATTGGACAGACACACCGCTTTGTTAGAGATTCGGATGCTGTAGCTCATCTGATTGATTTTTTTTTTTGTTGTTGTTGTTTTGCAGTTGACCTGAACATTTTTAATTACAAAAAACAAAATCTTTTTTTTCCGTCACATTTCCAAACCCTTATCCCCCCATCACCAAGGGAGGGGAGAGAAAACAAAAACAAACGACCAACAGAAAAAAAGACGACAACAAAACAAAATAAAGACAATACTGATAATAGTAATAAGTAAATAACAAATCATAACTAAGTAAATGAAAATAAATGAGTAACTAACAGGATAAAAATAAAAAGTTCAGTCTTTTTTCGTGTCTGGTGAAATGTTATTTCAGAGATGGTTCCAGGTTTCTTTGAATGTCTTTATCGAACTCATGAGAGAAAATCTACGATTCTCAAGTTTGATCTGACTGATTTTATACAACAACAGATTTTATATGTGTTCAGAATCAGATTAACTGCAGGTGTGATTAATAAAGGAGACAGAAAGCATTTTATTCATTTTCCCGTTTTAACCTGTATCATAGACAATCTCATATCTCATCTTTCAGCAGTAAAAACATTTTGATCAAATAAGTTAAGATAATTTTAACAGTCTAGAAAATTTTTTATAAATGACGAGATCTTTTCATCATAACCTGGATAATTACATTATGAATTTATAAACAGAATATCAACAAATACAGATGCAAAAAATTTAAAAAAGCCTTTTTGGCTCATGAGCCTTCGGTGCACAAGAACGAATCTGTTTACAATATAAATCCAAAGTGCAGGTTTTTTATTGAATGTGATGATACTTGTCAAAGTGTTTTTACACTCTCTTCTGTCATGTCGGAGTCTGTCACTACTCTGATGCGCTGGTATTACTAAAGTTTGGACAGTAGATCACATTATCTGTGCAAATACAAACTCTGAGGCTCACAGAGCTGTCAACACCTGCAGACTGACAGCTGATCCAGCTGTGCCATCGTCATTTGAAACTGCGGTTGCTTCAGAAGCGTCATTTCTCTAAAAAGTTTATTTCCTCAATTCCGATATCTTTTCCTTTTTCTAAATAATTTCTACAAATTGCAAGACACGTAGAGGAAACATTTAAGACAAATGAGAAGCTACCCATCGTCTTTGAGGGTTTGTAGAGCCCCCCCACCTTTTTAATAAACATTTTCAGACTTATAAAATCCCTTTATATTTTTGCTTTCCTTGTCTTTTTCATTTAAATTATTATTAACGATCCTGTTATCATTTCAGCAGTGATACCAGGAAGCCAGGGCTGATTTCTCAGTACCATCGCTCATCCACAGCAGACCTTTACTTTCAGTCGATAAACTCCCTTTACAGCCGTCTGAAGGCAACAGGTTTAATCACGTGAGTCATGTGCCACTGTTCCTCCAGCAAACACTTTCCCTCTCTCTCATGGTTCCTCTCTTCAGTGGCCTGATGGGTCTTCCTGTTTTTCTGAAGTTGGCTCGTGGTTCTACCTCACAGTCGTATCAACCAAGGTCTACAATAAAGACATCTGCTGTAATGTAGGCTGACTCACACCTCACTCTGCTCCTGCTTCTCCCTCCTTCCTTTCCTTTTTTTTCCCTGTGATTTTTAGTCACGTGCCGTGCGTGCATGTGCACGTGCACATGTCAAACACCTGAGCAGAGGGCAAAATATATAAATCTTAATGATCTTAAATTGCTGCTGTATGGAGGAGGGAAAAAGAAGTCCAGATAAAAACAAGAATATACTCAGGCTTTAGAGAGGGATGATAAACTATCACGTGTAGGGGTTAATAAATAAATAACTCTGAAGAGCCGTTTGGAGAATCTCTGTTTGGTCCACAGACACCACACTTAGACACGTGCACAAAAAAATTGTTCTTAAATTTACTCTGTATTTCTTTCTCGGGTCTAAATATTCAAAGTACGCACCAACTACATCCATTTTTTCTTTTTTTCTTTTTCTTCTTTAATGCCTGGATCATGTTGCATTCTTACTCCTGACAACCTGCGCTGCCGTTCTCTTGGAGGAGGACAGGGATTCACATCCTCAGGCATCTCAAACGCAGCAATTGTCGACCGGCCAAACAAGCGAGGAGGAAAAAGAGAAAATCTGTTAAAGATGCAGAAAGCGAAACTGACCATTTAAACTGACTGAATGAAACTCAATGAAACCACTTTCTTTATATTATTTCTTTATTCGATAGGGACGAAACATGTTGATAATCATCACCACAAAATACACAGCGTCAACTCGCACAAAATGTCACACAAATGGTTCATATTTTATATGATTCTTGATAAACAGGTGATGCAACCTGAAACTAGAATAGTCGCAGCAGTTGCGGCACTAAAGGCAAAAAAGTCTCATAGCTACAGACTAATCTAGAGCAAGGTGTTCACTCACACACACACACACACACACACACACACACACACACACACACACACACACACACATATTCATTCTGAGTATTGTTTTCCTGGAGATGTTGCGGGGCTGTGGAGGCTTGCAGCTGATTCCACACGGATCACAGCAGGTCATCGGTTCCTCCCACGTTTCCTGTGTTTCTCTCACTGAGGGTCATTAATAAAACAGACTCACGTTTTTGCTCTCGAATGACACACGCTGTTGTTTTCAAGATTTTCTCATTAATTGAACCCAGCGACTCACAAGTCAAACACATTTTAACTGAAGTGATTTACCATGACAACGGAAGCGACACAACAGGTCAGTTGTATACCCCACATATTCAGGTATGAAGATATGACAGTTGTTCATATTGATTTAAAATTTATTTAAAGCGTAAATAAAGTGGAAAATTCCACACCTTGCTGCTAAGTAAAAAAGAAAAAAAAAAAAGTAAAACAGCGTAAATAAAACCGTGTTTATATCCGTGTCCTTCCTCCCACAATGCACCAGTCTTCTGAATCCAATAAATGCACACGGTGTGACCTGTACATGTGACGCTCAAACACACAGTAAAGCTGCCAGTCATCAACCTGGAGCTCACATTGTGTGTTGGCTTTATTGTATATGCACATAACAGCCAAGTGAGATTTAAAGATGAAGTTTTTCTTCCTTTTTCGTAAGAGCAGAAGAAGAGCACAGTGTCATTGTCCTCCTGTCACCTTTGCTCCATCGCCCTGCTGTGTTTGTTTTTCACTGCTGACCCACATCCTCATGGGGTAGAGTTGCATCAACACCCTGGGGTCTGTACCAGCAAGTGAAACTACAGATGATGTTTTCCATTCTCACTGTGGTTTACCTCCACAGTTGGTGGTTGGGTTCAGGTTGAAATGTCGCTGTTTAACTGAGCTACAGAAGGTGAGCTTGTCGTTTGCCACAGCGGTTGTCTGGTGAAGCTCGGCTTGTAAATGTATTGATTTCTCCGGGGCGCGAGCGGCTCACTTCTCAAGGCCGTGTAGCCAAGAACGTATGATGTGCGTCAAAACAGCAACGCCTGTTAAGTCCTACGCTTTGGCTTGACATGACGCGTTTATCACTCTCGCTCCCTCGCTGCTGTGCCCTGACTACTACGTCTGTCAGATTGGTGTGTCGCATGCCTGCCGTCCTCGAGTGGAGCAGAGAAACAAGCAGTTGATGAGGAAAGAGTGTCAAGTTAGAGCTACATGGCCAAGCTGAGACAACAAGCTTGAAATCTGTGTACGGGCCAAAGGATGGAAAATATTTTCAGTTCTCCAGCTTTATTTTTTTTTACCGCCGTTATTTTTTGAATAGATGTTAAAGAGTTGTGAGAGTGCCCTCCATAATGTGGCAGAGCCCAAGGTGATGTCTTCAAATATGTATGTCCTCAAAAAAAAGAAAAACTCTTCCTTGTTTTCATCTCCGACACGGTGGAATATCTGTTTCCCAAAGGGTCAGTGTTTGTTCTCACAGTTCATCTTTAATTAATTTCTAATAGAAATCCCTCTGCACACCTTTATCCTCCAAATCTCTCAGCTTTTTTTTGTGTTACCTTTGGTTAAGATTACTCTTTATATGGGCTCCCTGGGAAGACTAGTGGAATCTAATAGTGATCCAAAGAAAGAGTAAAGAAAAGATAAATAAAAAAATGAATCTCACCCCCTGCCTTTTTCCCTGCCTCCTACAGGGAGGAGGAGGAGAGCCTGCGGGACAAGATTCGGGCGGACCACGAGCGAGCGCTGCAGGAGGCGAAGGAGAAGCTAAGAAAGTCACGCGAGGAGCTGCAGGCTGAGATTCAGACGGAGAAGAACAAAGTGATGGAGGACATGAAAAAGAAGGATACAGGGCCTAAACCCTTACCACCCGTCCCCATGCCCAAAGTGGTGGGCGTCAGCGATGGAGAGCCGCCGGAGCCCGACGCCAAAGAGAAACGCGACAAGATCAGAGAGGTAAGATGACCAGTTATATATATTTTTTTTTTTAGATATCAAGCCAATTGATTACATGTTTATTGGTATTTACCTGTATGGTGTAATTTCGGACCATGCGGTAGTTGGTGTTACAGGTGTTCAGGGACACACAGATTACATAATCCACCGGCTGCATAAAAACCCATTTGGTTCAGTTTTTGCATCTGCGGTCGCGTCCATGTTCAAATAAAAAACTCCAATTAGTAAAATAGACGCTGCAATTATAAATTGAAAGTGTGTGCTCTGTGCATCAGCAGAGCAGACTCAGAGTAGCAGAGAGGAGAGTTGACCAGAAAAGTCAGTGGCGTCGAAGCGAAAAGCAAAAGCACCTATTTGCCAAAAGGGAACCCGATAACATCAATGAGTCAATCTGCAATTTCCGTCTGATGACGGCTGCGGCATCTGGAGGTAACACTTCTAATCCACAGATATTGAGCCGACACGTCTTTTCTTGTTAAATGTCTGGGGTTTATTACCCAGTGGGAGAAATTTGCACACCGTGCCGTCCCCAGTACACGGAAACCCATCGTGGGATTGATGTGTCTGATGAGGTTATTTCACTGATTCTTACTGGTGGGGCTGGATACACACTCCAGGGAATCATATTAGTGGGAGTGTAGCAAGAGCAATCAACGAAAACCTGTTCTTAAAGCTATTACAGCAGACGCTGTAGCTTGTTCTTAATATCAATATATTTGTATTATTGTCTGTTATTGTATTATTGATCTATCGGTGTGCGAGTGCCTCAGTTTTACCGAATCATGGCGCACTAGTCATCTGAGCTTCAGCTTTATAAATATCTAAACTGCTTATTTACATATATGTGTGTGAATAGAACGATCTAATGGGGGGAAATTGATGGGAATTAATGGCTTTTATTAGAGAGAAACTGCCACTTATACGTAAGTGTATGTATTGTA
Organism: Seriola aureovittata; assembly: GCF_021018895.1. Classification (NCBI taxonomy): domain Eukaryota; kingdom Metazoa; phylum Chordata; class Actinopteri; order Carangiformes; family Carangidae; genus Seriola; species Seriola aureovittata. The sequence goes on along the minus strand of NC_079374.1, from coordinate 7,490,303 downwards.
GCGAGGAACATATGTGGCACACAGGATTTTGGGCATCGGTCCACTGTGACACCATCTTGCAGTAGACTGGGGTGAAAAGTCGTAGCCACAGGATTTGTCTTTGGTGAATTTTTAAATCCCCAGCATGTGTTTGCGCGAGGGCCAGTCTGTGCGTGTCTGTACTGTACATCTGAGTGCATTTCTGCTGCATGCTGTCTGTTTCGGCGCCAGCTTTTATTGAAGGCAAACGGCGAGCCAGACGGTCAGTGCCCGTGCAGAATGCAGATGGTGCTATGTGGTCCCCCGCTCTATGTAGACACTAAGCCAAATGCAGCCTACCTCCCTCTCTGTGCCCCTCTCCTGTCTCCCCCCCCACCCACCCTGCAAGTTCTCCTGCATAATTACCTCATATCGTCTCTCTTGAAACAGCACTTGGAGTCAGACCACTCGCCGCACATGGGAGCTGGCCTATTCACTCCAAACCCGCCTTTGTTTCTAAATGTCCCTTTTGTTCCCTTCATAATTACCATTCTGAGAGAATGCCATACACTCCCAAATGAGCAAGAATCTAGCAGCTGTATGGGCCACAGCACAGCGCACTCCCCCTTTTCCTGATTGCCTTGCGATACCAAGGAGAAATCATAATCGCACGCTGCCATACAATAGTGAATGTAAGACTGGAGGCAGCCGTTTGGCCTGAATTTTGATGCTGTCAATTCATGTCCAGGGAGAGGAGTATCAGCATCCATCTTGTCGTGGTGTATGTTTCATGTGGACGGTAAGCAGTAATTCAAGCAGAGGTGGTTGTCGAGTCTTTTACCACATGACGTTCCATGGGATTTATACCATCTGTCCGACTTCGAGTCCGACTCTGTCTTTGCTGCATCACTTTTTTTTCGTTTTGGTTTAAAATTCGGTCCCTTGCAGAGTTGACTGACTGAAACTGTGACTGTGAAGGATCGATGATCTCCATCTTTGCCTCTGGTTTTAATGAGTGCAGTTGGGTTAAATGATCAATTTTGATTATTTTTCCAATCTTCTAGCTGTGAAGGAGGTTTTTATGCTGTAGCTGTGTGGCGGTAAAGAAAACGCCAGACCTTTCACACAAGCTGTTCCCCTTCCTTTTAACAAAAAAGATATAATATATGCAGAGATTTCAGTTATTGATTTTGACTGTGCAGAACTGTTGCCACATTTTTGTTCAGTTCTCCGCATTTATTTGGAAACCCACATCGGGCCCACTCTTACAATTCTTAAGCAGCTGCTTTCTGTTAGTTGACAGTCTTGACGGGTCAAAGGAAAAACGTTGTTTTTTTTTGCTGTGAGTGACAGTGTGGTACAAAACACGCTCACCTTGAGTGGAAGGACAAACACGTAGACTCGAGGCATGAGGAGAAACAGACTAGAGGTAAATGTTATTTGGTGTTATAACACGGAAAGATATCACATCAATTCTGTTGGATTATTCTTCCCATATTTTCTTCTTCTCCTGTGTTTTATTTGAGGTGTTGATCCATAAGAAGATATATTTGTGGTTTTGAGAACCAAAAACCATCTCAGTGTAGTTTTACATCTCCTCTCTCAGGCTTCTCTCTGGAGCTCTAGCAACAACAGGTCGGTCAGCCAATCAGAAGAGAGGAGGCTCTGACCCCCTTCTTCTGATATAAAAATATAGAAAATTTCAGGTAAACACTCACAGAAACCAAATCCTGCAAGGTTGGATGGTGGGTCCAGGTGGGCGGGGCTTGGGGCGTGGTTGAGGGCGGTGACTGCTTTTTTGTGACATCACAAAGCTACAGAAGTCCTGACGGCTCCTTTTAAAGCTCAGTTTCTGAATACTGGCTGTGTGCGTTTCTCTGTGGACTGAAGCTTTGATACTTTCACAGTATTAATATAGAACCTAGACCTGATCTATAATCAAAAATCACATGGACAGAGACCTTTGGACAATATGGGACACGATGCAGTTGCGTACCTGGCTCATCAATTATCACCAGCAAATCCAGCATCCCAAACAACAACTGCCTAAATAATCCGATTTATTTCGCTTGATGCTTGAAGTGATGGTAATTATGAGTGTTGAAAATTAAAAAAATGTTTTTACTACACCTGAATCTCAATATCAGCATCTTGTTATTCTTCATCTGCACTGCTGGTTGCTGGTCATGTTTCCTGTGGAGAGTTTTATTCTGAGCTTTTTGTGTGTTTTTGTTGGAAATCAGGGAAACTGGTCAGATGGAGCAGGGAGCTTTTGTTTCTCTGTGGACCAGTCACGTCACTCGGGCTCTTTGTTCTCCCAGAAACAGACATGAACATTGTTTCTGTGCCCCCAAAATACATAGTTCATTGACTGTACAGAGCACAAAAAACCCCTTCTCCTTTTTCACCACTTGCATTAGTTCAGAGCTCTGTGCTCTTTTGGTATTCTGCTAATTACACCACCCAGACATTAGTGGCCATTAAACCTTTGTCTGTAGATAGAGAGTACTTTAGGGCAATAAAAGAAAATGAATGGAATGAATTTGACTATTAACTGTTCCAATCCTGTTCACCTGTCACATCATGAGGTATTGTTGGCCCAGAGCTGTTAAAATAAGCCGGCTGTTGTGGTTAATGGGCCGTGGTACAAAGATACAGTTCACTTTCCGTGAGGTTTGTTCATCAATATTGTTGGAAAAACACTAGTTAGTGTAGAAATTAGTGCAGAAATCAGAAGGATATTTAATCTAAATAGAAGGTAATGGTTTCCCCAAAGTTTCCATTACTGTTCAATGAAGAGCTCTTAATACAGCAGAGTTATTTATGATCCATCCTTTCTGATGTATTAAATCTGAAATGTATAACCTCTTGAATTAAGATGCTAGATGGCTTATTGAAAGCACACAATTGATGCTTCACTGTCTTCTTGTATTTTGAAGATCACTTTTAACATTAAACACTATAGGCCCAAAACTGTAGAGAAGTGGGTTCCCACACGGACACAACTACAATATGAATTAGGGTTGCACAATAAATCAAAATATAATCAAAATCGCAATATGGCCAAGTGCAAGATCCAAATCGGAGGAGCTGCAATTTTAAGATAAAGGTAGAACGTGTCACAACAGACAATAAATGAAGCATTGTGGTGCTACAGAGCTGCCCCGGCCTACAAATCATTTTCTCCAGATGTAAAGGAACGCGCTTGTTTGGGTCAAGACCGAGCAAAAGATATCTTTTTTTTTTTCTATCATTCACCCCCAGTTAAATAAAATGTAAAGTCAAACTGATGGACCTACAGTAATGTCCTATAATGTATGTGTACGTATTTGCTGTGTATTGTGACCTCAGTCGTAGTGAAATTGAAGCAAACTTCGCTTTCTGTTTTCAAAACCACAGGCCTTTTTAGTTAGTAGATGCATCACTGTTTTAATAAAGTAATGTCAAGATAAAATAAAAATAAAAAAAAAAGTTTGTAATCTTTTTAAAATAAATGTTTGTTCTGATACTTTTGATCATCAGTAGATATATAATACATTCGTTGGACGTATTCGGCCTGGGCAGCAGCGGCAGCCTTGGATAAGGCAGGAGGACCACCTTCAGAAGCTCCGACATCATTAACGACTTATCACAGGGAAATGACACGGACTGCCTTTAATTGGCAGCTGATTAGTGGTAATTGCAGCGCAGCATCACCACAGACTTGAACGGAAAAGAAGAATCTCTCAGATCTAAGTCTCCTGGCCTACTTATGTGGTTCATTGGGACGTGATGCGCCGTTTGAAGGCTGTAGCACTGACTGCCGACTCGGCCCTCCAGTCCCTCAGCCGTGAGCGCTGAGTGAAAAGCGAACGATTACGGATTTGTGGCTGGCACTGGAGAGAGTGCGTGTGTGTTTCCCCACAGAGCTGTGGACTGTGGCTGTAAAACCCAGATAAATCGATGGCCAGAGCAGTTCTCTTTAAGTCAAAGTCAAGTAAAGTCAAATTTTATTTTTACAGCCCAATATCACATATCACAAATTTGCCTCAAGGGGCTTTAATAGGCAGTTCAGCGTACGATACCCGGTGATACCCTAAAACGAGCACACGACAAAACAATAGATTGTAAACATGTGAAGACTGTGATCTGGGAGGACGTCAAGCAACTTCCATGAGCTGCCAAAAACAGAATGGACCTGACGACCTCCGCTCCTCCATGAAGACCTGGAAAGATGACGGACTTTACACACACACACACACACACACACACACACACACACACACACACACACACACACACACACACACACACACACACACACACACAAGAGGCAAAGCTAAGCACATCATCATTGACACGTCCAGGAGGCGGAAACAAACACACAAAAGGAGAGAGACAAGGACAACATAAACACAAGGGAGTGAGACGAGGAGGACGCTGGGACTCCTGGAGGGCGAAGATCCAGAGCCAGAACATCTGGAATGAGGCACCGACGGCCAGGAGAGGGAAGAGAGAGAGAGGTCCCAGGATGGCTGCTGAGAGAGGACAGGAGAGGAGAAAATGGAGATGGGCAGGCAGCCTGGATGCTCATGTGCTTGGGGGAATAAACAAAGGAATCAAAGGAATCACCCTCATCCAGCCACTGTTACTAGGCTCACAACATCATCTCTTTTCTCAGGGATTGCAGTGTTAATTTGTGCCTGAACAATGAGCACTTCCCATCCTCAGACAACACTGTACATCATTTGAGTCTTAACAGAATTAATTAGGGTAAAAATATAAAAAAATAAAGAGAATATAAATGGGTAGTTTAAAAATGTTACGGCCATCTCTTGGTTGTGTGTTGTAGTTGTTTGTTTTATTTTCCTCTTGAACATGGATTTTGGCAGGAAGACAAATTATTTTTTGTAAGCCAATCGTGTTCGCTCGTGTAATGCTCGATGCTGTCTTGTAAGCCGGCCTTTCGATGCATGCGGTAGGGAGCTGGCATTTGACAACCCGTCCCTTCTGCAGAAGTCATTACGTGTATCTATACATTATATATGGCTCCATACGTCAACGGGACTCCCAGCTGCTAAATGTATTCCTGAATGTGTTAACATTAACCTTTTAAGGAAGTGGAGATCAGTGTATGTGATCTATAATCAGGGGTTGTGCGTTGTTTCCATGATACATTAAGTACTGCTGTTTAGTGAGGTAGATATTTTCACACTGTAGGTGTGATCACGGTAATGCTGCATTCACATTAAACTGTTCACATCGTAATTATGAGCACCCCAGTGGGAAAAGATGTCCATGGTGCTATGGAGACATGAGGAAAGAACTACAGCATTGTCAACAAGCCTGTGGCAAAATGGCCCCAAAGTGGAAACCACAATGGCTTTTAAATATATATAAAGTTGATATTAACACTAAAACAATAAATTCTGTAAATAGATTTAAATGGTGTTAACTACAAAGTGAAGTAACATCTCCAACGCTGGAATAGCTGCAGGTTTTCCACTGCCGTGTCATAGATATCGCCATATCACATGTAATCAAAATAATTATTAATAGGTTCAAAACCCTAAAAACAGCTTTTTGTTCACTCAGAGGTAGACGTCCTGAAAGAATGAAGAAACGCATGAAGCAGAGCTGAGAGGGAGAGTATATACTGAGACACACCATAGATCTTTCAGATGCATGAGCACAATGAAAAAAAAAAAAAATCTTTGAAGGTTTTTGTCCTGAACTTTTCAAACTTCCTGTGAAACTGATTCCAAGGACTGAGTGCATTCTCAGCAGTCTTATCAAATTATCATTTGTTTGTTTGAAGTACCTGCACTCCTCGGAAACACTTGTTCTTTTCCTCTTATCGAAGGGCTGCTACACTTGTAAAATCATAAATTCTTTTCGTTTTCCTCTGTATTTTCTTTTTGAACAGCATGTATAGCACTGATCCTTTGTTGCTTATCTCTTCAGCGTAATAGTAAACCTACCTCAGCTACTGTTATTTCTTCAGTTCCCTTCTTTGTACAGAAACCAGAATCATTTTGTTTGTTTGCCTCATCCTGTCAAATCCTTTCTCCGCCTGCTTAAATATAATTTGGCCTTAGGAAAAAAAACAAACAAAAAAAACGTTCCTTCGTCCTTCCCCCAACTCCTTGCATTGTATTTCCTTCCCAGTGTTTCTCAATTTCATGATCATTCTAGGGTAACAGGAATATTTTGTTACAGCTTGTGTCAAGGTCGAGTCCCATGCACCGGCACCGTATACTACTGCCTAAAATACTCTTAAAGGCGCAGTATGTATCGTCCACCACTAGGGGGTCTCTCAATCAAAACAGTAACGAAAGACAAAGTTACGTGACATCATGAAATAGTGTGGGATCGTGGGAATTGTTGCCTCCACCGCCATTACCATCAGCTTCTCCCAAATAAGTCTCCTCACAAGCAGACCAAGTGATTAAAACCAGTGAATTAAGCAGTTTCACATTAAAAGTCAGTGTTTTGCTGAAACTGTGCGGCGGACACGAGACGTCAGGGAAGGATTGGGAGCTGAGATGGCTGCTAACCTTTGTTTTGATTGTTTTTTTTTAATAACTTAAGAGACGTTCAGGAGGTTTTTATCAGCAGCAGAATTATCCACCGAGTTGTCCTTTTGTCCATAACCAACATACCAGGGGATTTCGCAGACGCTCTTTGGTGAACACAGGACACACCTGGAGCCGAGCTGTCTAACATTTGATTGGCTTTTTTTCGTCTGATAACTTAAGATCCAGCCGTCCGACAGCTAAAATCCATCATCCAGGTTAAATACATACTTGAAAACGACCAAGGTGTAAAAAGCGTATCTTAAAAATGTGGCTTAAACTGGATAAAAGTCAATTTTGAGCTTCAAAAAAATAAATATATAACGTGTGTCTAGTAATTTTTAGACATTTTAATATGGGAAAGTTACATATTATAGCTTCAAGCTCAGTCTGCACCTTACTAACACAATTAAAAAAAAGTAATAATATGGCTTAACGGCAGGTGATGGATTACACTGGTCCACCGTGAGAAAGACACGTTGTTTTGAATGTGTTTTGCAGGGAGTAGAGAATGTGACGTGAGCAAAGCACTTTTTTCTTTTACTCCATTAATCTCATTTCTGATCAAACTTTGTTGTGAATGTTCGTGAGTGCACGCTGCAACTGAAGCCGGAGCTGTAACAGCCTTTTCAGCATCAATGCCAGATCACTCATAAGGCATGTCAATGTATGTGTGCACACTTCTTATCGAACCTGTTTTTTATTTTTTATTTTTTTCCACAGCTTCTCAACCACTTAGTGATGTGTGGAACAAGGCTGTCAGGAGGCAGCACAAACCAGCTGTGTACACAGACAGCAGCATTAACCCCCAGTTTCAAATATCTATGATCACAGACACTGAAAACTGTAATAAGATGCTCTGATTATTCTCAAGAGGTCTTTATATATATATATATATATATACATAGCAATAAATATTTCTTGAGCACGATACAAGCCAAAACATGTAGGTGGTGTTTGTTATTTGATTTTTATCCCACACCACATGCACACAGTACACCTTGGTCAGGACAAGTATAATTCTATGCATATTATTTATACACATAGGACACATAAGCCAATATTTTTTGTTTAGGATTTCTCTTTTCTTTAACTCCTGATGAACGCTGCCCGTTTATTCCCTGAAACAGGCGTGGGTGAAAAGAAAAACGATTCACTTAAGAATCACGATCCCGATCTGCTACGGTTCTCAATCGATTCACAACTGCCAGAAAGAGAGTTTTGTATAAACGTTGGATAACATTATGGCGACGGAGCGCTCAGCTGCAACAGAGCAGCAGATGGACGGTGAACACTTTGCACGTACTAGTGTAATCTTGTAGTTAATCTTCAAAAACAGGCAAGCATTTAGGCATATTTTGGATTTAATGACTTAATAATTAGCTTTGCTAAGATAAAAGTGTAAGAAGTGTTTTCACCCTATTTAATGCAATTAACTTAGAAGATTTAGGTGGAAGGCAGAAAGGATCCTCACTGTTTTTAAGTGTAGGGCAGGTATAATGATCCTCACCAGTTGGACCTCAGGTGATGGAGGGGGAGTGACAGTAAAGCTGGCAGAGGACAGGATCGCCCTACAATGGCTGTCTGTTCCAGCTCTACCTCCACCTTTTGCTTCTCCCTCCAACCACTGATGCACCAGAAAAGACTAAATGAAGCCAGGCTCATCGTTTATCTGCCTAAATCAGAGAGCAAGATCACAGGACAGTGAAATACGTTTTCACTGTTTTCCCGCCTTATCTCTGCCCCGAGTCTGAGCGTGTGTCTGAGTCGTCGTCTGTATATCATGAATTATTCGGACGGTCTGCCTGATCGCTGCGGTCGCTTGTTGTCTTGTAAAATAGCGCAACATGCAACACTGCAAGAGATAAAGAAGAAGCGAGTGAGTGAGTGAGTGAGTGAGTGAGTGAGAGTGAGTGAGTGACTGTGTGTGTAGGGCAGAAAAAAAAAAAGATGCTTTCAGTAAGTGATGTGTGAAGTGGCTGCCAGTGAGAAAGGTGGAGGGCTGACACTGGGAGTGGGATCCTGTAGGTCCTAAGGGCCCAACAGAAATGTTGCATGTGTGGGATGGTTACATTTTTATATGGAACATAGGATTGAAAACTAAATTTAACACTTTAAAATAAGGTATCATTTGTCGTTGCAGTAACCTGTTGGAGCAGCCCCTCTCGTAGCTTAAGCAGCTTCATGCAGCAGTGAAATTCAAAAAGGCAAAAACAAATTGTGTTCAAAGCAAAACTGTTTATTTTCAGCATTAATCAACACATACTTTCAAATTCCTCAGTGCTTCTCTTCTTCTACCAGAACTCAACCGAGCACCTGTAAATCTCCATCAGTAATCAGTAAACATAGATACAGATACTCTTTCCCGCCCAGCTGTAATCGTGTGTGTGTGTGTGTGTGTGTGTGTGTCTGTGTCTGTGTCTGTGTCTGTGTGTGTCAGTGTTAAGTTAATCTCAACATAACAGAATCCTCTTCATAAACCCGCCAATCATTTCAAGGTCTGTATTGTGAAGCAGCTACAGCTTCATCTCACCTTCGCTAGCAGCAGCAGAGCCTTAGATGTTGACCTTCCAACACATCGTCATGGCGCAGCAACACGTTTTACTATTTCTGACGTATGGAAACTTTTAGCTCCATGTTGACGGGTCAACACCGGGTCTTTCAGACTGTAAACGAGATACATATTTACCTTCTTAACGACTCCCTAGTTACTACAGAAGTTGTCAATTAGAACTGGTCTTGCCAGGTGTGGGTGATCTGAGCAGTGAGGCTCTAGCCGTCAACTGCTCCAGGGAAGAAAAGTTTTATAGTTACAGGTCACCTTTGTCCACATTCTGTGATGGTGCCAGCAGTGTTTGCCATGGCAAATATGAATCAATCAGAGGCCAGATAGAATAGGGGTGGGGGTTGTCGTAGTGCGGTATGCATGTGGTTGTGTTTGCTTGCTTGTCATTGCACTCTGCAGTAGGGTTGCACGGTATACCGGTACCAGTATAGTACCGCGATACTAGAGTTTTGAAAACGGTACTATACCAGCATTTAAAAACAAACGGTACTTTTATTTCATTTTATTGAATGCAAATTAATTGGTAAATTGGAGCCTGTCTCTTTAAGCACAGCGAGGCCAGCGAGTGTGGCGTAGTTGCCCGAGCGGATGTAAGCTGCCGCGCACTCGCATGTTTAGACTGAGGAGGAGAGAGAAACGACAAGTCGCGTCTTAGACAGACGGAGCGGGTTGAAGAAAATACAGTAGATAGAGATGGCAGCTGCAGAAAAGCCCGTACTTGTGGTCAAAATGGGGGCCCGAAGTACGGTGTGGAAATATTTCGGGTTCAAACCGAACGATAAAGGCGAGCCACTGAACCCAGAAGCACCGCAGTGCAAGCGATGCTACAAAGTGTGTCTCGCAAAAGCAGGCAACACTTCAAACCTGTCGAAACATTTAAAGGACAACCATGCGGACTTGTTCCGAGACTTCAGTCAAGAACGACAGGTGATAATGTTGTTCACCAGTTCACTGCACTGTAATGTCAATGAAAGAAGTACAAAGCCCTTCCAGCCCAGTAGTAAACCTACAGTAGCCTGCAAACAGAGAGCTAAAACATGTCCATGGTTAATAAATACATTAAAAAATATATTTTTAAAAATGTAATTACATTCTTTAAATATTTAAATAACCTGTTAAGGCAATACATAATATAATGAAATATATTTTACAAAAAGTATCGAAAAGTATCGAAATACATATTGGTATCGGTATCGAAACAGAAATTTGGTATCGTGACAACCCTACTCTGCAGACATCTGCTTATGTGGACAAACAGCACTGGTTTTCTAACTGTCCTTCCGCAGTTCTGCTTCATAACAACACTTAACAAGAGCTGCATTTACTGTACATGTGAACAGTTTGATGACTCGACAGTTTCTTTGCCAAGTGCTTTATTACCCTAATTATTTACCCTTTTTTTTTTTTTTAAATAAGCAAAACAAAACTGGCTTTGAAAGAAACCCAACCTGCGACCCACCTCTGTCAATTTTCATCTGCTGAAAATGATGATGCAATAACGAGCAATGAATGATGGAGTGGAAAGATTTTCTTTTCAAGCAAAAAAAAAGAAGCTATTTACAACTTGTAAAGTTATGAAGATGTTTTGAATGCTGTTGTGAATAGTATCTTTGCAAGAAGTCCCTGGTCGGTCTCTTACCTGGCTCTGACTAACACTTGCTCCTATCAGTGTCAGGTACAGTGTAGGAATACATGATCACCTGAAGTCATCTTTAAATGTCCCTGAAAACAGCTTCAAAATGTTCCCGGTCGTCCTCTGTGTCAAGAAGACTTGTTGCTGTATTTGTTAAAAAGTATGTTGCTGGATGTTGCATGCCCTAAAGTTATTTGCATTTACAAGTATTAAGTAAGAGAGGAGACAACATTTCAGCCTTGTAGCCATCAGAGAAAACCAGCAGTGTGGGAGTATTTTGGATATGAGATATGTTAAGAGAGGCACATATTCAATTCAATTTGCAACACACGTCGGCCAGAGTGGCTGCCAGTTCGTTTAGCACATTTAAACTGTTACAGCATCGTCCACTTTATTCCTGCCCGAGTCAAAGTGAATATAAAAGAAATACAGCGCTAAAAATTTGAAATCATGCATATGGGTCAGTAAAACAGACGCACTGCAGCATTTATTGTTTCAAAAGCTCCTCGTCTCTTGTAATTCTTGTATTTTCTTTTTTTAGTCAAATTGCATATTTCTTTTCCAACATTTATAAATATACTTTCAATACAGTGCACCATTTTTTTGTTGAACTAATAGAAATGTGAAAATAAAATAAAAGAATAAAAAATAAAACTTAAAATTATCGAATACTTGAACACCGTCAAATCTAGACGGCTGTTTAGTCTGTTCAAAATCCCCCAAAAATTATTTTTCCACCTTAAGTTCTAGTCGAGATCAAAGCAGAACCAACACAAAGCAGCACACACCAAGCTCACAGAATTATACCTGTGATTTTTAGTAACCCAGTGTGCAATCAGTATCCAGCCTTTACACTGCTCTGCACTTAAGATGACTCATCCTCTGCCTTTTAGAGTGGCTCACTGTGAAAATATGTTGCTTCTAAGCAAAGTAATTGTGATGTTACACGGGGAGTTGATGACTCATATATACCTTCTTCAGCTCAGATCTGTTCCTATGAAAATCTTAAAGACAGTTTAAATTCTTTGATGACCAGAGAATTTTATTATACTGTGTTCAAAGCCGTCCTGTGTGCGGGGGCTAGATTACAGGCTTCAGTGGAGACCATAAGTTAGACTGCGGGTAAACATGCAGGTCACTTAAAGCACAGGAATATCTGTTTTGATAAATCACAAGACAAATAAAGGTAATTGATAAAGAGATAACGTTTTCAGTAAAATCGCCACTCGTTTACAAACGTCTTTGGTTTCTCATCATCGTCACTTGGGTTAAAATGTGGCTTTTTAGACCTGCTCATGGTCTCTTGACAAAACGTATAAACACATTTTTTCATTCCAGAAATGGATAGAACTGACATCATGATGAGAGCGCAGCTTTGTAAGATTTGTATGTAGGTTCCATACATCACACTGGGAGTATCCGTATCTTAAGCCATTATCTAGAAGACTTGGCTTGGAAGCTGTATAAAAAGAGCCTATCTAGATTCTTTTACTGTCGTGATTTCATGGGGAATTTATTACCACCCTGTGCCTAAGTGCCATGAATGTATTTACTGCAAGAAGCAATTCAGATGTCACATTCTCACCACCCTCGTGCATCTTCTGAAAGGCCTTCCGTTAAGCCAGATAGAAAGGCTCCATGGGGCGAGCTGAAAGAAGATGGGAAAGTCGAGGGCGGGGGGGCGGGAGGGTGGGAGGGCGGACAGGCCCTTTAAATCAGTCAAACTGACTCTGGAGGTCGCTCACAGCAGCACACAAGTTCAGCTCAGCTCTCCAGCTCCCCAAACCTCCAAAAGCTTGTCACTGTGTGCCTCATCTAGGGGAGCTAAGCTGGTTTTTAATTTTTTTTTTTTTTTTGCAAACAATGGCAAAAGTAATGGCCTTGCTCTCTGCTGCTGGCTCGAAGGGGATTTATGAATATTTCAGTGCCCTGTGGTTGTCTGTGTCCGTACATTGTAATTGTGTGTGTGTATGAGAGCGTGGCACATCAGGGATGAGGGTGCATGAATCACAGCCGTTGGTCCTTTGGGAAGGAGATGGCTGGGGGCAGATTGTGCTTCTTTTCTAGAGCAGGCAGCAAGCAGGAAATTGGCTGGCACTGTGAAGGTCACAGCTCCTAATAGACTGTGCAGTCTTGTTGGACATCAAGACGGAGGCCAACCTGCCAGCTGTCAGCCGATTTTTTTTTTTTTTTTTTTTTCAAGTTATATTAAAAGATCTGAGTGTTGTGCATAAAAGGAATGCAGGAAGGCACAGTGTCCTTGGTATTCGCGCACAATTTCAATTACAGGTTCTTGTGTACCTAAAAAACAATCGTCCAGCAGTCTTAATGAAGCCGGCCTTAAGTGTTAACCACAGGTTGAGTGTTAATTTGTTGTGGTTGACCCTGGGGCAGCATTAAGCATGGAGAGATTTCGACAAAGCAGCAGTGCAGTAAATATGTGACTTATCTCCCACTGGCACATTATTGCACCATTCTGGAGGACTTTTAAATCACGCTGCTCTTTGGACCGCATTTTGGAAATTTTCTTTAAACCGATGAAATGGAAATACAAGAGAGGCTTTTGGGTGGGCCAACCACATAAATTCATCAAATGGGAACCACCGCTGCCTTCCTCATCAAACCCGGCACCATATTCGAGGCTTCACTTCTTCACTCTCAAGCTCGTCAGCCGATAGGAAGAGGAGGAAAAGAGAGGGTTTTTAATCTCCCTCAGACTCTGACCTTAATAACACAGGGCCACTCCTGGGCTGCCAGTTCGTTTCAAAGCGAACTCGAGCGTATAATGTGGCATGATTAATAAATTTACCGCGGCGGTATAGAGACCAACCCACAAAGAAACAAGCGGATCACCTCAGAAGGAAGGTAATGGACGTAAACAGTGACAGTCTTCCCAATCTTCTCGTGCACAGAATAAGACACGGCATGATTTATGGAGTCGGTGCTGAGGTCCCCAGACACAGATACCACATGTGATTGTGAGTGTGAATATAGATGTGTCTGAAGTGAGGACAGGACGGATTGAGACAAGTTTACTGATTGATGATGATACAGTGCGAGACTCGGGGGGGGGGGGGGCCTCATCATGACGGATAGCAATATTAGCAGTGTGTCTCTTTTTCAGTCAATCCAACAAATTTCTTATGCTATTACCAGTAAGCTAGCTAGTAATGCTAACATTTACTAATCATCCTGCATCATTACATCACTCTTTACTTTCCCTCTGATCATTTTAAATAAACAGACATGCCATCCTTTTACCATACAGCTGTACTGTAATTTACTACACACTTTGAATACTTTAAACATTAAATTATGCATTTGGTGAACTTCGAAATGTATCAGCTTACACAGTAAATTGGTATTGGTATCAGGTATCCAGTATAATCACTGGTATGAATTGCAAACCAGCAGCAACACCCTATCATTTGGACATACCATATATAATGGATGCTAATTATCAAGCCCTGCACGCTTCCCTTTGTCACTAAAACAAATGCAAATGGACCAAAAGATCCAAAAAAGAGTGGAGGAAATGTGTGCTTCATCCCCAGTTACATGCAAATGCAGATAATTACATCTGCAGATACAATTATCCGCGAGCTACAGGGTGACAGGCTTTCACCAGAGGTGACAATCCAAGCAGCCTCTCCACACATGTCCACGAATATGAGCGTCAACACAAGTAGGTCTTGTGGTGGGCTGGAAAGAGGGGAAAAAAACTCCACAGTAATTTACAGGTGGCAAACATAGGAAGAACAATCAGCATTGACTTTACACAGTGACAGGCTACGTGTGTGCATCTATGTAAAGACATGGTGATTTATCTAAACCGTTGATGGAGATGCTTTAAGGAAAGAGTAAAAACACAGGTTTCACTATATGTGATACCAAGACCCAAATATTTAAACTAAACCAGTTTCCCAAAGTTTTTCTGCAGCAGTTAAGAGAAAGTGGAGCACAAACATACATAGCACTGCCGAGCAGTTTGATAAGCTCTCAGCCATTAATGAAACTCATTGTAAAATGTAGGAAGACTTAAATTGATTATAACTTTTAACTCCAGGCAATAAATAATTCCTATTTCATAGACTTGCGCCCCATGTACAGTATTTTATATTTTACTGAAATGACAAGTGGAGAAGAGATATAGTATATAATAACCATCCAATATTCAAAATATACTGTTATGTAGAATTTAGGCCAAGCCGCCTGAACCCCGGGATAACAGGCTGTTTCAGTGTGACAACTTTTTCTCAGCATTTCTAAAACTTCTGTATCGATTTCTCCTTTACAAAGAGCAGCGTTGGTTAATATCTCGCAGGTTTCAATGATCCATTTACTGCAGAAGAATTGCATCAACAAAATCATTTGTCAATGTTTTACCAAAGTAAATGTTGCTTTTTTTCTGCATCTGAACCAAGTTAAACTGTTGCAGCACAAAAACAGTGAACTTGAAGAAAGAAACCACACAGTTGGGGGAATTTGGATAAAATGAAAAACCTATTTATCTCAGTATTGGTATTGGCAAAAATGCCATTGTAAAGTTAATTAAAGAAACGGCCCACAAGGCTGTCAATTTTTTGACGTTTTACAAGAGCCCATGCCACTGCAAATTGGTGAGTTGTTATTTGGAAGTAAAAAGGGGGTATTTTACTGTAGTGCATAATTAATATAAAGGCATTAAAAGGGATGTGAATAGCAGAGAGATGGGTTTTCAAAGCATTTTAATAAAGTATATTTGTGGAAAGGATTACAGTGATTCCAGCCTTACCAAGCAGCTGCCACAGAAAACACGATGAATCATGCAAAGGGACAGAGTGTGTTTGTCTGTCTGCACTACTTTGGAGAGTTGTCAGGGTAGAACAGGCTGTCTTCATCCCACACCACAAGCTCCTGGTCGCTGTGATGATCCACAGTCCCAGATGTAGTAATTCACGGCGGGTTCTAGCTGACAGAGAACTAACCACCATCCGGGCTCACAGGGAGGAACAGCTGACTGTGACCAAGAGGCCAGCACAGAGCGAACAAAGGGGATGTAAGATATGAACCCCGAACATGGTTTATTAATTACAAATGACCTTCCTGGACTGGTTGTGATAGCAATGAGGGATTTGTATTCAGTTTAGTTTAGATATACGGCTTGAGATGTTTGTCTTGTGTGAAACTAGAGACTTTATAGCTGCACAGTCTCAAGGGGGTTGGAATTTTTTCCGAAGAACTGTTCCTCAGCAGCTTGGCCTCCGCTCAGAGGGAGTCATTTCCCACAGAATACACTGGGTATTGACTGATTCTCTGTTGTTGGAAACCAACATAAAGACATGAACTCGTTGTCATACGAAGGGAGCAGGTGGGTAAGACGGGGGTCTGTCATTGAAAAGTTCCAGTGAACATGTTGTGTGGCAAATGAAGAAAAAGGCCCACAACACCTCCGGGGCTTTGGCGTTTGATTGCCAAACTCACAACCAAATCCAATGCATATTAATTTACTCCTACACCGTGAATGGAGCCAGTGCTAACAAGTAATTAAATGCGATAGTATGCCTCAAAAGAACGTACCAGTCGGGCCGGATGATTTCACAGTAATGAAACATGCAGACGTCCTTACACTTATTGCCTTGAGTCAAGGTATTTGCATTTGTTGCTAAGAATACACACTCCATAGTGGTAGCTGGATCTCTGTGGCCGTGTGTGGGCAAACTTTATCTTGGAAGTCATGGTAACATAAACCACTTGAAAGGAAAATCCCAGCCACAGTTATTAGTCTCCTGAAATAAATGTTATTGGAACGTTCATCTTGCTGTCTCGGTGTCACATTTTGAGCTGTTTTCTCCACTCAAAGTGATCCATGAACCGTCCCCCTCATTGTCATTGCTTCTGCCGAAAGCTTGTCTCAGCGTAACACTTTAATAGCACTTTAATTTATGGCTTGTATCTCAAAGTGCTGAACAAGAAAATGCATCATTTAACAGAATTTCCCAACTGCTCGGATTTAGCCGTACAGCCGGCTGTAAAAACCAAAAGCAGTGAGCTAAAACGGAGTTGGGTCATAACCGTATATGATTTTGACAATAATAACGACCTTTTGACATCACACACGGAGCCGTTTGATTTTGTTTTGATATTAGAAATATTGATCGGTACAGGTTCCCATTCAGAGATCAGATAAATGTCGGGTTTGGCTCCCAACCTTTCCTCTGCAGCCAATTTTGCAGTAATTGCTGATTGAGGTCCAGTTCTAATTGTGGACTGAACCGACCCGTCCTTGTGGTTCTCAAGATGCTGTGATGGCAAGAGGTGGCTGTCCGAATCAATCAGAATTTTGTAGCTTAATGTCCAATTAGTATTCCAAGGTCCTTTAAATAAGCAGTTTGTCAACATTGTCAAACACCGCGCACTGTTGCGCTTGTCCTTGGCATATGGGCCAATCAGAATTTGATGAAGCATCCAATCAACACAGATCACAGGGAGCCAGCCAGCGCTTAAGTGTCCATGTCACGGTGTGTATTAATTTGATTTATAATCCGCGGCGTGTGTGCATGGAGTGCGTCATGGAAAGCCGTGAGGCCAAGAACACAATGAAACTCCTGGCCCTTGTCTTTATTAGCTTGGCTGCCTGCCTGCTCCAAAGAGAGAGGGAGAGATGGAGGAGGATGTGGATACTCATCCCCACATGGTGGCATAAAGAGGCAAGTGGGAAAGAAAGCATAGCTTGGTAGGAGAGAAATAAAACCTACTGATTGATATTTTGGTTGGTTGTCACCACAGCACACAAGCCTCATTGTTGCAGATGGTTTGTTCAAGATGCTTCTTCACCAAAATTTTTTAATTTCCCAGGAACTAATGTCCAGAAAGCCTCCCAGAGAATTGTTATTTATGTTTCCACAGCAGGTCCACAGTTTTTAAAAAATGTATAACAATGCTGCAGAAAACGCTAGTGTGCTTGACCAATCAGCAACATTCAATGCTTCAAGTCCCAACCCGAAAGAACCTGAACCTCTGCAAGGTACTCGCCCTTGAGCAGAGACTTTTTGGCGGGTAAAACTATCTCCCCAGAATTTAATTTAGAACCTGGCTCCTCGGGCGGAAAGATGGGGAACTGAACTCTGGGGAAAGATCCTCTGGTGGAAAACCCACCTTTTGTTTTTTACTTTAGTGCCTGGGGCAGCACACACAGCGTTCCTCTTCCACTGAGCTCTTCGTATCCAAAATGAAAAAGATTACAGAGGAAACACACAGAGCCTTGCTGTTACACAGATGGTCCACCTGAGCACCTCATGAATGAAATATGACAGAACAGTCATGTCACTAAGTGCAGGTAGCACACGCACCGACAGACTTAAAGAGATGTACATGACCACTCACGCTTCACTCCACTTACTCTCTTAGTGGACTAAGTAAGTAATCCCCATTGCAATTACCCTTCCTTTGTAACAGGTTGCACAATTTGTAGTTCTGCCTTACTCTCACCACAGCAGGTATATGTCACCCCTGTTTGCAGGCTCACTTGACCCAATTAGTGTCAAATCAGCTTTTAAATACTGTTGTAACTAGTGTGCATTCAGATGTAACAGAGACTGATAACTGATTGAATGAAAGTAATATGTTTTTTTGTGGAAAGCGATATTAATATAGCAGATCAGTTCAATTTAATGTAGCAGAAAGACATATTTTTTATGAATTTATCTACTTGGGGAAACAATTGAATGCTCTGTTGATGAGAGATGATAATTCCAGTGTGGTAGGGAACTCGTCAGCCTAATTGGAGGGGTGACAGATTTTTAAAGAGCCTCTTTAAAGGTAGAGGAGTGGGTCTCAGTTGGGCTTCTTTGAAAGTCATTGCAGAATTCTTAATATTTTTGAACAAAGGCTTTGTTTGTACTTTTGTAAGTAGTTACAATCCCACAATATAAAATTCATTAAAGAAAGTTTTGTCATGAGGGAAAACAATCTTAACAAATAACAGCGCTTTAATTAAACAAAATATACACAACAAGAACAACTGTGTGATAGTTGGATGCAGGGAATCGGTACCAACTTATGGCATGTAGAGACCGAGACGCTGGCAGATGGACAGATAGGAAAGCTGCCAGGTAGACAGGCAGAGAAATCAACAGATGTCCATAGAATCAGACAGTGACTGACAAGACCACATAGACAGGAGATGTACTTTTCTGAGATTGTCGATGCCACTTGAGTAAGGGCTGTGGAGGAGGAAAAAAAGCTTCTGAAATTGAAAGAGAGCGGCATTGCTTCAGTGAAAGCTGCCACTTTTTCCCTTCCTCAGCTGTGTCATCTTCTCTGTTTGCCCCGGAGCGCCTGTTCTCAGCATCAGCCTCCATGTCAGGGCTCATCTCACAATCTCTTGCTCTTTTTTATCTTCGTCCCCCTCCCCGAGCCCTTCTCCTGCAGCCTCCTTCCAAAGGTCATATGAAGAATAGAATCTCACTTTGTTCAACTCGATAGACAAATGTCTACAGATACAGGAGGGAGGGAGAGAACGTAAATGCACTAAAGCAAAATATAAAGACAATGTGCCGGATGTGATTGTTGTCACACCTGAATTTGTGTGTGTGTTGTGTGTGTTGTGTGTGTGTGTTGTGTGTGTGTTGTGTGTGTTGTGTGTGTTGTGTGTGTGTGTGTGTGTGTGTGTGTGTGTGTGTGTGTGTGTGTGTGTGTGTGTGTGTGTGTGTGTGTGTGTGTGTGTGTGTGTGTGTATGTGTGTGTAATGAACGTTGATGCAGCAGCATGATCTTCCAGATTAAAGTCTTTGGGGTCATGCCCTCCATTCAGTCCTGCCAAACCGCCAGTGATTTTGTGTGTGTGTGTGTGTGTGTGTGTGTCTGTGTGTGTGTGTGTGTTGGGGTGGACTGTGGTGCTCAGAGTTCAAATGAACGAAAGAAAACATAAATCAAGATTATTTATTTATATTTTTCTTGGAGTTTGTCTAGTGCTGATAATTAATTATTGATTGCTTAATCTTTGACTATTATTTGAGTTCAGACCCCCCCCCCCCCCCCCCCCCCAATAGGCAAGTGATATCTCATTCTTCATTAACATGTATATACAAGACGTGGCAGCTGACTGATCTATTGATTCAAGGCTAGCTCTGCCCTGATGTGTGGATCCATTCAAAGGAGCTACTTGTAAGTTTTGCTAGTGCTACATAGCTAACATTAGCATTAACAGCTGTTTCCTCACCAGTGTAGAGGAAACATCAAACTTCATTCCTTTATTTGCCAAGAGCTGTTTCCAGCAGTGTCAACGCAGCACCAGTGTTAACTCGACTGAGGTTAGCATGCTAACCAGCTAGCCCCCACCCATCTCTTGCCTCCGATCTGCCCTGAAGACGTAGCGCCGCTCAGAGGGCGTATTATAACCTCTTTGTCTCGTGAACACAACGATCGGTAGAAGCTCTTTATCAAGCTTCTATCACCACCACCTGCTCCCGGCATGAAACCGTGTTTGGTGTCAGAGAAAACGTACAAATAAACCCTTTTAAAGAATGAAAGAAAGCGAAGCCCAAAACAAAATAGAGAGGTTTTTAGCAGTGTAGTTCTTTTGCCTCATCAAGTAAGGATTCATTATTGTGCCTAAATCTATTATCTGGGTTGTTTGGCAAGAATCTGTCGACACATTCAGATGCTGTGTGATTATTTTTTTTGTTCTGCATTGAATTTATTTGTTGGCCCCTTAACTAGTTTCAGTGACAGGTTGACTAACAGCCGTTGTAACTGAAATCACATTACGCCTAAATTGTATTACATAATGATATGTATCATAGCAATGGAGAGAAAAATTATATTTTAAACATCATTATCCAGCCATCTCTGTCTGGACGAACCGTCATATGAGTTGCAGAATTTTTGTGGCTGAGACACTATTGACTTCACATCTTCTTATACACTGTTGTTTTCCTTTTTTCCCCCTCAGATGATGAAGCACGCATGGGACAGCTATAGACAGTACGGCTGGGGTCATAACGAGCTGAAGCCCCTCGCCAAGAAAGGACATTCCACAAATATCTTTGGTAAGCCAGACAAGCCCCTCCATCCCACTGCTGTCTTTGCCCATTGGCAGTGTGCTCACACCGTTGTAAATCACACATGAATGCACACACACACTCTTGTCTTGCTCACATGCATACACACACACATACACAAACGGACGCCCTGTCTTTTCTCTCGTGGACAAGGTTATGTGATAACGCCTCCAGCAGGATGCATATCACTTTGGGAGGAGTGCTTGCGAACAGAAGCACAAGATCACTGAAACCACAGGCAGAGAACACACAGCAGTGAAATTACAGATAACAGAAAATCATAAAATGTATTTGAAGCATTGGTAATATTTCACTTGTCTTTATCCACTGTATAAATCTATGGAGCTGTTATTTTGTCAAACCATGGAGCAGTGTTGTAAGCACACAATGATGCTGTGTTAGGTCTTAATGAACGTGTACAATTTCAGCAGCACTGATGGCTTTATTTAAAATAATCACATTTTCTGGTTAACAATATTTAAACCTGAATGAGTTTGTCTCACAGTAAAACATTATAGAGTTAGACTTTGCATTAGACAGTGGGAGTTAAACACATTTTCAGGTCTTTGTCAGGGTCCAGTCACCAGGGAGAATCCTGTTTACAGAGAGAGAGATTTTGCCGTTGGCAGTGATCATTTTTCCCACAGAGAGGTCAGTCCAGTGCAGCCTCACATCATCTGTGATTTGTTTTTTGGAGGCAGTTTTCTTTTCTTTCTTTTTTTTTTTTTGGTATCCACCTCTGCAGCTGCCGTCTGTGATAACACCGATCACACAGCTCGGACTGCACTTGTCACGGCAGGAGAATTTTCACACCTTTGCAAGCCGTCCCAGAACACTTCCAGAGCAATGGCAGTGTTAGTGACTTTTAAACATTGGGCTCGGATCAAGTGTTTTTCACAGAAATACACATGGAAGTTTTTAAGATTAAATGATCAGCTTAATAGATAAACAAAAAAAGTACTGCACAGACAAGAAAACTCTGAATATCCTATGATAGATTTGGTTTAAAGTGAGACCAGAGGCCTGTACCATGAGGCAAGATTAGTGGGTTTTTTTTCCCCTATCATGAAGCTGGCTTACTTTTAAGCAGGATTTCTCTGGCTCCTTAAAAAGTCTAAAATCCAATGATCTTAAAGTGTCTTAAAGACTGGTCTTGAAAATTGATTGGATCCTACAAGATTTGAAAATAATGGTTCGTCGCGCACCACATGGGAATTATGAAGATCGTCGTGCCAGAAGGAGCAGTGCACCTCACATGATCTCCTCTCATGTGATCCCATAGTGAAGCAGAAATAAACAAAACAGAGACTGGTGAAACAACTTCCTGTGATGTTAATACTTTGCAAGAAACAAAAGCCAGAAGCCTGAATGGGTCTGGATGAGAACATGATTCGTGAGAAGTGGTCAACACGTCTGTTGTCTGTTCTTCAACAAGAACTGGAGGTGAGATTTTAACTGTCAGGTTTTATATCTGTCGACAGTAGCATGCTAACCAGCGTTAGCCTCAAGTTCTAGAATGTTTGTCGTTGCTTGGCAACACCCTCAGCTGCTCAGGGAGTGACGTAATCATAGTCCTGATTTGAAATCCTAAATATCAAACATATGTAAGATATTATTGATGCGACCCTGATGAGTCTGGGATGAATCTGGGTATAAGTCGGCCCAAAGGCTCATCCTCTTTCAGGTGAACGCTTTCGTAGCTGGATAGGAAAACTCAAGAGTTAGTTGATAACCAGCTTCGTCACTGTGGTTATCCAGGATGGCTGATGTTAGGCCCAGTGAAGCAGATAACCCCAACAGAGCCTGACTAAGATGAACTTGCTTCCCGGTGTAGGCCCC